>NW_025091342.1:142479-179385 GCF_907166805.1 Alternaria atra
GGCCCGCTGGCGCAGATGAGAGAAAAGATGTCCCACAGTTGTAGAGTAGAATTGCGTTCATTCAGCGTGCGTATCCTGTGTAGAAGCTCGTCCAGTATTTTGAGAGCATCGGCAGCCACGACTCCCTTCAGAATCAAGACGTTCTGGGGCGACATGGTGGCGCGAATGTCTGCTTTCGCGGTGGCCATCTTGTTATGTGAAAAGAAGGAAAGCAAGTCGTCGTCGGAACACAGATATTCGCTTGACGAGCCCTGTGGATTCGTTGATCTCTCTTCACTCTGATTGCGTGGAACGTGAGATCCGCGTAAGCTGCTCTCACACGGATGAGCTGGTCTACAATCTTGGTTGTGGGACCTGAGCCATCAGCCATCAGCATAATATAGCCACAGTTCTGACACCATCATAGAACCCATAGACGCTGATTACGGTGATCTGGCCTGGTCGTTTCCGTCTGAGGTTCGCCGAGCCAGCTGGAAGGTCGTCTGATCGCTACGGTGTGGAACCGCAAAGGCGCCAACAGCGCATGTAGATGCGGACTGCTTTCCTGCCGTCCGTACAAGATCACGGGCCTTATTCTTGGTATCGCCGGTACTCGTAGGCCAGGTCCGGTCTTTCAGAAGACGGTCGATATTACGCTTGCGTATGACCCCGTAATGGCTGGCTTTGATCGAGAATACAGACCGCGCTGATAAAAGTATGGTGATTTACACTAGCCCCAAGCACCCAACACTCGGGCGACCGTGATCCGCATAGGACCTCGATGTAAGCAACATCAGTAAGCCTGTTGACAATCCCATACGAGATGGACAGGACAAGTCCCTAGTGCACCAACAGGTCACACTCTACGTCAACACTCCCAAGCCATTAACACGGCATTATCTGCGCTATGTCAGTCAGGGTTTGCATTCGCAACTGGCGCGTCTCTGTTCGGATAGCTCTCGTTTTACTGGCCTTCCTTCTTTGCCTTTGTTGCGTACTAGCAGGCGTGCGACCAAGCTGGCTGAGTGAAATCCACCTTGTGCGCGTAAGTTCGCTTCGTGGACGCAGCTGTGTAGCGCAATCTTGTTGATCGGGCACCAGGTAACTGCGTTCCACGACGCGCTTGAGAATCTTCTGCGCACAATCCCAGTTGTTGGCGACGTGCTAGATACAGCACTAGACAAAGTACTCGAGAAGACTGATGTGCCCTATTCCATCTCCATCTACGCAGCGAGCTACTGCAGCCTGAGCTATGGAGCAAGCGGAGCAGCCACGAGTGAGTGCTTTCTACACAAGTCGACGTTTTTCGATGTAGCCGCTGGCTCGCGTGTATACATCGCCATTGCGTATGCGCTGGGAGTTACTTCATCTGCGGTCAGTGTGGCTTGTCTATCGCAGGTGATATGGAATGACAGCCCCCGCTGCAGACGCTGGGCTTTTATATCCACCTTGGTCGCAACAGGTGCCGTTGGCATTGCTTCCTTGTTCACCAGCATGCTTGGGTGTGCAGTGTACATGGTCTTTTCCGGCAACCTTCCTGAATCACTCCTTTCCGTGACGATCGGTCGCAACTTCCTTGCCTTCACGTGGTCAGCCTTTGCATGCTTGGCACTGGTGCTTTTGACGATACTGCCGTCGATGCGATCTCGTGTGGCGTAATGCGGCGATCTGCGCTGCTGTTCTTGCCGTCCGGGTGGCGTTGCACAGTTTTTGCGGGTCTCCCCATCATCAACCGAGTCCTGATACGATTTGTGTTACACCACAGTCTTGGAACCCGTGAGCCACGTAGGGCTCTCGATAGCAGATGTGGTTCGACAAGACGAAGGCTGTTCGGGACTTGAAGGTATGCGATGTAGGCTACTTATTGGACGGACGATGTGGCAGGGATATTCTGTACTTCTTTCGGGTAAGAAATAGATTAGACTCAACACGCTCGCTTCCATGCTGAAGATGAAGCCTGATAAAGAGCGTTTTGTTTCCAGCACGGCGTTGTATTCCACCAAGCTCTTGAGATCCAACGAGTGGCCTTGCATATTGTATACTACGTTTCAGGCCATGAGTCTCGCGCAGACGTTGGACATGATCTACAAGCATACATGATCTTCTTGGCATTTCTATCCTTTGTATCTGCAGATGTTTGGCTAGTGACGAAGCGTATGCAATAGCAATGTCCTGATTGCCCTGCCGTCTTGTGCAACAGCCAGATACAGGTCACCTCGCATTACATTGACCTGCGATATACATAGTAAGCGACCCTTGATCGGCCCACTGTGCTACCCTCCCGCGACTTTGGAGCTATGTGTAGCGCACCACATTAGGCCGGCAACGTTCTATATGACATCCTCATGGGCCGTTTCTGGAAGAAGTTCTTGATACTCACTAGGGCTGCGCTAGCACTGGAACAAAACTGCTGTGCCGCGGCCGTCTTGTGGCACAAAGCTGCACAGTCCTCTATTGTCGGCTATATTGAACCAACCTATATCAGTATTCATTGCTTTGGATGGATAGACACTGTATAATCTGCGCATGAGCGCGTGCGCCACCCCTCGTAAGCAGCTCGAATATTGACTGCCGCATTGACTGGCAACATGAGGACACAAGCACATGAGCATGATTATGTATGTTTCTTATTTCTTGAGCCATAGGATATTGTGATGTACCGATCCTGCTAGCTGTGACTTCATATCAATGACGGGACAGTTGTCGTTCGCGGGCCTCGCACCCAGCATAATGTACCATACCGTGATATGTATAACAAAAGTATGCATCTACACGTCAAGACGTATAGCGTAATATTGACTTATGCATGGCAGTAATACGGTTGGCTGGCTGTCGAGAACCCGAACGTCGACGCATTGCCCATGCTCGACATGGACCATCTATGCGCGTGATACAGCTTCGCTGATGTTGCAGTCTTAGTTGGATATACTGTAAAGCAGGCACTACGCATCCAAGTGCACACGACTTACGGATTGCGACTAGTTAGGAAGGAGTTCTATACTTATGGATTGCACTTGGTACGTGTCATAGTGATGACAGTACGACCTGCCAATCCTCATTCCCACGAGCCGAAGACACATGTCCCCACCTCTTCTAGTTACCCACAGCACTTCTTCAACCTATACACGCAGATGCTTACTATCCCGCACTCCATCATGGCTTGCAACCATGGACATGTCGTCTCTCGCGTACCAACGTTCCTTGCGTTGCCACCAGAGATCCGCAACAAAATCTACAGCTATCTATGCCATAGCGCTGTGCCGATACGTCTGTGTTACTATCAAGACCCAGAGAGTAACACACCGAAGCCAGTCGTTCCTTTCGCATTAGGTACTACAAAACCTGTGACCTTATTCTTGACGTGTAGACAACTCAACGCGGAAGCATCCTCCGTGTTCTATTCGGGCAACGTCTTTCTCCTCAAGAGAAGAACCAGGCTTGCTTCTTTTTTGGAACCCTGTTTCATTAGCGCACTGCTAACATTCTTCGACGTCGTGGGATCGCGAGCCACACTTGTGCGCAACGTCGTCTTCGACACGTTTCATTTGTGCAATAGTGTGTTTCTCCGCACGTACATCGAAAAGACGACGAAACCTTTTGGCCCGGTCACTGACATCGTGGAGGTCACAGTTCTGTTACGCCGGGCCTGGGATCGCGGTCTCAACTTCAAGATCAACCTTTTTGAAGTGGCCGATGTGGAAGAAGACCGAGCTGCGCACTGGATGCAAAACCCTGATCTTGTGCGCACCACTACAGTTATGGCTATCATGAATTCTCTGCTAGACGGACAGCTAGATCTTAAGCAGTACCGCGACTTGGTACGTGCTATCGCGATCAAGTGTGATGGTACTGGAGGTTTGATCGGCTGGGCGAGCAGTCCTCATGGTACTCATCCTACCAGTCCGCCACGCTCCTATCCCCATACAATGACCGAGTTCAGGGCAAAAGACGGCGGAACGCAGCTAGAACTCGTACCGTACGGTCTACTCTAGCTACTCTTGTTTATCAAAATGTGTGGGGTGTGAGAGTTATCTCATTAATCAAGCTGGGCCTGAGACTAAGTAATGACGCTAATTAGTCATGTAGACAAGGTTACATGGCCACTGCCTTCATCGCCCATCTTGACATTGTTGCATGAAAGAGGTCGCAAGACTCGACTCGAGTAGAACGACGACTGTACTTTTCTTCGCGAAGAGTTAAGCTGGACTTTGCAGCATATTGCGGCTACCAATCGTCGTGTTCGAAAGGCTGGAGCACGTTTCAGTTCGTTCTCGCTCGTCACCCTGCCCACCAAGCTTATGAACCAGGTCTTCGGCTACCCTGTCAATTCTTCGAGCCTGTCAAGATTACATTCCAACGATAAAAGTTACACCTGACAACATACACTTCTCCATTCAACCGGGATAGGAAATGCAAAAGAATGTGTTCCTCTCGAGTTGTGTTGCCCACGCCAGCAAGGCAACAGCTTTTTACGTCAAAAACACCTGTACTACCACTCTGACAGGAGTCCACGATTCAGCGTCGTTTTTCCTTGAGAACTTTACATCAAATCGTTGGGATAGACATCGCAGGCGTACTGCGTTCGTAAAGTCTGGATTGATCCTGCGCAATGGGATTCGACGTGGTTGTACGACTTGGAAGAAATTATCCGGCATTCCGTGCTCAAAAGGATGCCAATGAACAGAAAGCTAGAACGAGCAGCTAAATCGTGGTAACTGACGAGATAGGCGAAGGAGAACCTTACTCCAGTGAGACGCGAGTTAAAGATCACACTTGCCTTCATGAATGAAGCAGTGACGCGTGCTGTTTAAATCAATCACTGAATAATAACGAGGACCTCTGGTGGGATGGAATTGAAACTACAAGACGGTCAGCAGACTGGAATAACTCGACCGTCTAGTAGTTGATACATTTAGTTACTCCTTTTACATGGAGTTGCCACGCTTGGTGTGAGTCCGTGCAGGAAGCCATCCTATATTTCGCCAGATATAACAAACTTGCTATGAGTCCATCGTGCCCTCCTGCCGGAACCAGCCACCTCGGTGCTCTGCTACAGGATGCATGCCTAGTTGGATTCGTATCCTCTATCTGGTTATTGCACGGGCACAGAAGCTTGACGTTGAACGGCGTCGCGTAACAGAGCCATGTTCCTAACCAAGCGTTTTGGGCGTCACATGGTTGTGTCATCTTCACATGTAGAACTCTCCTGTAGGCCACACGGATTACCTGCATTCAATTATCTGCCTCTTAGCACCATGATTAGCTTCAAAATTCCTTGATCTGCAAGCTCGCCACGACGGCACTTCTCACAACCGTTGATGATCTTACGAAGGTTTCAATACGGGTTGTACGCTGAACTCATCTCCTTCCCTCGCATGCCGATCAATCGAAAGGTGGCTGCATCTCTTGTGATTAGCACGAAGCTCCTCAACTGAGCAAGTATGTAGCGTCTCGCCGTTGTACTACAGTCCGTACTCTGCGTGCAGCGCCATCGAACTCCGATCGCTATATATCTACGGTCAAGGAATTACCCGCCTAGATGAGAATCAAACGGCGGCCACCCTAGGATCGTCGCTTCCAAGTCGGTTTGAGTTGACGAATACCTCTTCTAATTTATATCTCTCGATAGCGCTTTGCAGCTGTCCAGCATCGGAGGCGTATTTTGTTCCCCCAACGCACTGGTAACGGAATGTCGAGAATGGATCCAATGCCATCTGACTCGCGAAGAAATTTGTAGTCGCAGCTGCACTTGTTTCGGCCTGAGAAATCATGCCAGGCTTTTTACCTTTGTAGACGACCTGGCGAGGTGTCTCAGTTGGTCGCTGAATGAATGGCTGAAGTACTGCTCCTGTTTTCGGGTTCTGGCCTAAACGCATAACTAGCTGGCTGCGTGAATCTCTACGGCCACCGGGCAGAGAAACTGTCTTCTCGACGTTTGGTTGCGACACGTTTCTGAACGGGTTCTGCTCGAAAATATCTCTATAAGCTTGCATGGGAGGCAACGTTTCATCCACGCTACTACTCCTTCGGCTGTAGATGCTGGAACTTCTTGGTATCGCTGTACTATCAGGCGGTCCTATCCTCTCTGCGGTGGCTATATCGCGAGTATTGCTCATGGCGCCCGCTCCGCTACGTGTTTTATTGTCGGAGATCGCAGCCGCTGGTTTCCAGATGGGCAACAGCGGAACATTCCCCGTTTTTTGGACGTCAGGGTTGTCAAGCCGCAGTTGCTTTGTAATTTCGGAAATGTCGTTGTCGTGCGTGTAAAGTGGCGAAGGTCGCTTCGCCGGAACGATTGACGAGCAGCTTGACATTACAGATGATCGCTCTGCCTCGATCGGTGAAGCATGCTGTGAACGGAGAAGGCTGTGTAAGCCTGCGACTGGCCTCTCGACAGGTAGACAGGGCCAGCAAACAGGCATCTCTTTCGTTGTCGGCTGATTCAGCGGCTGCGAGAACAACGATACTGAGGTAGAGCCGTCAGAGGAACAAGGATCAATAGGGCTGCTGTCACAGAAGGGTAGTTCTTCTGCAAGTCTGCATGCAGACTGTACGGTCGGCTCTGGCACACTCGAAGGGGTTACATGTACCCTCTCGTAAGCCGCCTCTCCGAGCAGAAAAACACGAACGATATGTTGGGCCATAAACGACCGGGATAGACGGCATCTCTGAGTCAGACTCTTGTTTATCTGATGGCTGTATAAATACTGCGTAGCCGCGGAATCGTTGAAAAGCGCAGTGCCATGTCTCTTTGCGATGTCGAAGTGTTCGGGTTCAGGCATGTGAGACAAGGCCGGTGCTTTTGTCGCTATACCCTCCGTACTCCCGATCGAACTACAAGACGTACTATCCGTATGCAGAGAACTGAGCTCTTGCTTCACGAGGCTACTGAGCTGTGCTTGGGTGACGGAGCCTTTGGGAAGTGCATTGCGGAGCGTGTGGAGAAAGACGTGTTGATAACAACGCTCAACGATTGCTTTCTTCTGCCTGCGAAAGGCCGTGGGAAGACGACTAGAGCAGTACAATTCGTCAAACTCGCGTTCGAGGATATCTACGGTCCTTTTTCGTAACGTGTCCTTCTCTTTTCTGGACATATTGCCTAAGAGAGGCGTCATGGACTCCCGCACCCTTGACTGTAGCAACCGTACGTCTTGTGCAAAGGTACTCAGCGTTAAGATGGGACCTTGACGGCGGATTGCTGTCTCTACCTTTTCTCGAAGTGTAGGATCTTCGAGTTGGGGAAAGATCCGTCTTTGCTGGAATTGGCGCTCGATAAAGTCCTGGTCGTGCTCAGAGAAGTGCGGAGCTCGAGACTGCAGTGAGTCTATGGACTTGATATTTATACATGGCACCACCCTGTCGTCCCACTGCAAAGTAATTTCTTCCCACTGGTGGACGATGGCCCAGATGTAATTTTGGACTTCCTGCTCGAAGTTGGCTGTGCGAACGACAAGAACTAGCGAAACGGGTGTACTTACTTCGTCACAGAAACACTTGCGCACGTCAGTCAGAAAATTGAACGATTTCGTTATCCACATACTGGGAAGCCGGCTCAGCGCGTGGAAAGCTTTTACAACACCTGAAGTCTCGCTGACGAAATGTGCAGACTGCCAGACATGGTCCTGGGATAGGTTGTCCGACGAGCGTAATGCCCCCAGTTCCGTCGTAAGGGCGCCGAAAAAGCTGCTTAAGGCTTCGTGAGAGCTTTCTACAGCCCACTCTCTACTGTCGGAGCCGTCTGTGTGAAAATGCGTTAGTGGTGATGGATCGATGCAAGCGAACCATGTCCCTCGATACTGATTTCTTCATGCTAGCACACCACACACATGACAAAACGGTCTTACCTTTGCGGAAAAAGTCGACGACCCACCGTCGTTTGCCATTACTGATCCTTTGCTCCCAGCGTGAAGCCTTAGACGACCTGACTACTTGCAACAGGGCCATGCTTTCTATAATGCGGATGTCTGCATCTTCCCTGAATTGAAGCTCAGGAAAATTGTGTCCATCTAGTCTCTGACTCTTTCCGATATGTCTGTTCTTCCAATGCCGACGGGAGATCTCAGCTTTGAGGTGGTTTTCCTTCTGCCATGGTTTGCATGTCCCAGGCCTAAACCGTCTCTTTCGCTCTTTGAGCTCTTTTGCATGAATAATCAGATCGTCTTCAGAGGCTCTTGGTAACTGAGACAAGGCTACAATGCCGGACCCGATATAACGTTCGTGGTCGGTACCGAATCGAGTAGACGGCATGCTTTACCACACAAATTCTTCCTTTGCCCTTGGAATGATGGCGCTCTTAGAGAAAACAGGATCGCAGACATAATGCTTCGTCGAGAATGCACCCTTATGCTGACATGTCAGCATCATCAGCTGTTTCCGCTTTGACGCACCCGCTACCCATGACGACTAGGCGTGCACATGTCTGACACTGATTTATGACTGTGTTCCGTCTGTCGCAAGCCTGTATTCAACCAGAGTGTCAACAAGACAATGCTTCCGAAATCGTTTCGCCTTCCTGGCGAGATCGAGAAACATAAATCCAGTACAACTGCCCACATCGGCGATCTCACTAAGGTAATTTACCAAAGGAATGGAAGTGTCACTTATGCCATCGTGCCGCAGACCTACCAACGTGCCAAATACGTCCTCGTGGACAGTTTTGCAGTCAACAACATCCCAAAGAGTATGAGTCCCAAGAAGATTCGCGAAAATGTCGCAGAGAGACTTGCCCAACTCGGACCCGTCAGAAACCTCTTCACCTTGGATATTTGGAATAACGCCGCCTTCATTCCTTATCCCAGGGAATTAGCCAGTCTGCAAGATATCTTGGGTATACGCGACAGCTGGTCGTTCAAAGAAAGACATGTCCAGATCTTGGTAGATGACGTGAGCGCACCCCCGCACTCCGCACCCGTTGCGCTAACGGTTGCAGATACTCGCCGGCATATCCAGTCTACACAAGGTTAACCTGCAGAAGAGTTTGTTTTCGGTGAAGGACATACTGCTTGTACGTCGACAAAACTTGTTGTATTTCCAGATTGGTAAGGCTGTGAGAACTATGCGCAGGGCACTGCTGACGATCTCAGCCGGCCTCGAAGACTGCACATGCTTCGAGGGGATTGAGCCCACGGACGGGCAGGAACTCGAGTCGTTCCGAAACATACTGCAGCTTGTTGATGGGCGAAACAAGGCAGATAGATCTGATCTGATCTCTGCCCTGCTATCTACACTATCAAATTCGCAAGTACTCGGCAGCAAAGAACTGGCGGCGGCATATGAGGAAGTGAGGGCGAAAGACGACAAACTGAGGGCGGAGTATAAGAAATGGAGGGAGGATCATGAGAAACGGAGGGCGGAACATGAGAAACGGAGGGCGGAACATGAGAGACTGCCGCCGTACCACAAGGATATCGTTCGCATGGAACTGGATGTATATATCGATGCTGTGCGTGTACTAGGTACTACCTTTGGTGGGACCATTAGTCAGAACCAAACACCTGAGATGAGTTGAAGGTGGACATCTACAGTCAATATGTCTGATCCTGTCTCGCGCAAGGGCTTCTCCGGAAGCTGCGCAACGCTGTATAGTTATCAACAGCGTGCAGAGAAGTCGTTATTCTTGCAGTAAAGCCATTAACGTGCATCCCTTCGTGACGGAACAACCGGTGTGGCGGAACACTATTCCTTACGCAAGTAGATAAGAGGCAGGAAAACTTATAGAAATATATTCACAAGCTCTTATTGTTTGTACTTGCATATATCCTACCTATAAATAATACTTAGATAGAAAAATACGCGATGGTGTGGCTGTATATCGTCGATACGCTGGCGGCGACATTTCGTGCCTCAATTGGCACCTCAGCCTACGCAACTATTTTGCCCTGAATTCCTTCGTCGGGGATGTTGAACGATTCTCTGGGTATCGTAGTTTCATATCCTTATCTCGACATGCTAGATGATGCTCTGTGGTGGTGATCAGAAAGTTTCTCTGTCGCTGGAGCGATTGGCAATATCCGCGATGAGAGTTTAGCGCAACAGGCCCAGCTTTGTCATCTGAAATATATTCACGTGACCTTTGTGTCTTGGTCAATCATGTGACATATTCTTCTAGCACGTTCTATCACTCTTTGGTCTTTGGTCTTTGTTTTATTATTAGCACAATGTGAGGGATGTCCACAACTGCGACACCCACTCAGTGGAGGACGCTGTGATGCAGTGATGTATACTACAGCAACCATGGACCCCGCCAGCATGGAGAGCACCTGAGGCCCGGATGTGGTGATAGGTGGTGGAATACATACAGAGTATTCTGCACGGTGTGGTTAGAGACGCCTTAGGCTCAAGGTCGTTTGAGATGTTTGCTGCTGCTTTGCTTACTTTAATATCTGCTGATCGTTGTAACTTACTTAAACTTCTGAGTTCTCAGTATCATTGCGATTTTTACCCAGTTTTTCCGTTATAGCAGTCGTTCCGTCACGTACGGATGGACATTGATTAGTCGTGCTTAAGGACATTTAACTAACTTCTCGATGCATGGTTGTGCTAGTTAGTTAGTATAAGTAAATCTGACTGCAGTGTGATAAACCTGAAATGCCAACACAGCACTCTTGATCACGCTTACAGCCAGTAATCAAGATGAAGGATCCAACCTGAGACGCTGCGCCGCAATACTTCCAATTGTGCTTAGTCACGTGACATGATTCGTGTGTCACTTGCTGCCTAATCGTGCACAGACCCAACGAACACATTTAAAAGTCGCTAGACGCCGCTAATAGCCACCAAAGTTATCCTCGCCAAGTACTGTAGCTAACTACTCCAGCCATCGCAGACATATTCTATTTCTCTCCTAAACTTACACGTCCAACATTACGTCATTGATTGAACACACATCTGCAATGTCTAAAAAACAACGCTGCGAGGATCTCTATGGTCTCGGAAAGAAACTCTGGATAGGCGACTATACCTGCCCCAAACTCGAAGACGTATTTCAGACAGCTCAGAAAGTTGCCAGCATTCTTCTTGTAGACTTCTCTGGACTCGATAGACTCTATCGTACTATGGAGAATGCGAAAACCGCGGCCGATTGTGAACTCGCTATGTTTAACCTATGGTTTCAACTTGGACACATCTTTCTTCGTGCGACTAAGGCCATCGCGGAAACCTCGGGAAGAGGTGACATACCTGCCAAATATAACGACCTAGAGGACGACATCTCACAACCATTCCCTTTTATGCGATATGCCATGATGTGTTTCAGCGGAGGCCGGGCTTGGAAGGAATTCACGATTCAGCCATCCTCTAGAGAGTGGCGTCGTTGCTCAAATGGCAAAGACGAGGAACATGGAAACGAATGTATAAGACTAGCGGAAAAAGCGTACGATCACGCTGTCAAAGCTCCCCAAATCGGTATTTCCATCGAGGAATTAACAGATCGAGCTAGACCCCCGCAAGGATAAGACAACGAAGAAGGCGAAGACAGAGACGAAGAAGGAGATAAAATATGGCATTTACGAAGACCCACAAGGGAATTTGTGGATTGATGGGGACTGGCAAAAGGCGTATGGTGACTATAGAAGAAACCAGCGAAACGAGCGTGTTCATGCAGCCCAGGAAGACTTTCCTAGGGCCAGCATTCATGGTCGCCCTCATGTTATGAATTGGAAATTAATCGGTTAATGTGTAGTTAGCTGTTTGATTGATTGATTGATTGTATCCTACTCGGTTTCAGCCGTGATCTCCACAGCTATGCCCGGATGACAGATATTGCAGACAGCCGACGCGATGCTAACATGAGTCTGCACCGCCCCACTTCACTCTCGAAAGATCCATCTGTCCCCATAGGTTTGCCGTTGTCTAGCTTCTATCTAGTTACGACTATGTACATTTCGTCTCTAGAAGTGACGTCTTTTGCCTATGTTTGTGTTCCGTGAACTGTGTTTCCATGTGTATACCGTACTCGAAGCCTCGTGTGTGCAGCATTGTTCAAGGCTCGTAGAGGCATGGAGGTCTCATGCTTTGCGTCCGTAATACTTTTAGTCTCCCCTGCGCCAGCTAGGGGCGCAACAGCTGCTCTACATGTGCCAAACCGACGTGGGGGACGCGCGATGGCCTGCAGAGACCGTTGCAGCCATTGGCGGGTGTATTTCCAGTCCTTCGTGATGATAATTCCAAAAAGTGATTTCTCGCTGTCTGTCGTGTTTTTGCTCGTGATTATCACTGTGATGCTCATCTAGTAAGCTTCACGCGTCAAGTGACTAGCACGTGACTATCTATTGTGAGCTTACCTCCTTCCAGCTAGCTCAGCAGTCAAGACTATGTCAGCACTGCTGATTGGTGTATCAAATACAGAGGTACCAGACCATGTGGCGATCACGCACGAATCAGTCAATACACCAGCCCCTACAGCTGGCGAGCAGGCCTAGACGATTCTATTGAGTACCTAAAAGTCTACGGAAGCGACAGATATGTTGCGACAGATAGGACTGATGGTGGCAGCCTTATAACTCGTGTGGCGCATTATTGAGATGAAGCAGGTGTCTTCGCATATCTGGAGGGAAGATGTCTGCACAATTGTAATTTTTGTATTGGTGGGCATGCATCGACTCAGAATTAACCCTAGTATATACCTGGGTATGCCAATATAGATTTCATGATGGTTGCAGGCTAGGATGTTGTTGCAAAGTCAAAGTACCTGTTGTTCTGTCCGTTACGGCGGTTGTTCCGTTACAAAGGGATGTACGTTAGTTACAGCACACTTATCAGAAGGCCCACAACACAAAGTCACAAAGCATGGGACACATTTGGACTGTAAAGCAGATCTAGTAGTTGAACCGATACTAATCCAAGCTGTTGCAAACGAATCGCCCGCGTGCGGTCAACCGTGTCTATTTCGCCTAGTCAAGCAGTTCTTCTAACAGCGAGCAAGTCAACGGCGACTCTCTGCAGCAGGCTCAGCCAGGACACGCAAATTCCTGTGGTGTGTTCGCAGGGAGGCAGTTGCTCTTCATGATACATCCTAGACTAGCCAAGAGCACAACATACAACGGCTACGACAGCTAAGCCAAGTGTCAGGGCGAAGCAAGGCGCTTTGTAAGACATAGCACCATCGACTGCAGCGTCTGAAGCGGGCGTCTGGGTTGGCAGCAGCCCACCAACATCTTTCAGCAGATCTGTGGGGACGGCAGTGGCTACGTGACTATAAGCAGAGTGGATGTTGTCGATTACGGAGCTGGCCTTCAACTCTACAGACTCGATAAGAGATTCCAACTCAGACGGCATTTCTAGCTCCTTTAGCGTATTCTCCGCACGAGGGTTGAGCTGTGCACAGTGTGGTCAACAAACCGACGGTTTGACCGACCGATTCAATCGGTTTGATTAGTAATCAAACCGACCGACGGCTGGTTCGTTATCAAACCGACCGACCGATAAGAGCGGTCGGTTTGACTGCGTTTGGGTCGGTTTGACATAGCGGATTTGCTATGGCTATTACCGGTACGAGGGGCTTCTCGGGCCATTTCCTAGTATAGGTAAACAAACGAACTTTCTAGAAACACCCTCCAAATTTAATTTGCTCGTCCATGCTGTAGTTGTATATCGCATCGTCCATCTCCGTATGCCCCATTTCTATAAACTTCTTTATTTAGCCAAATATTGTCGCTTCGATATGACCTCTAGCAGAGACACTAGCCCTGCCATATCTTCTCTTCCATCTGGCTCACAGGTTGCTCGCGTCGATGACGCTTCCGAGACGTCCCTGACACCCTCTGAGTCTGTATCGATCGACAAGGAAGTTCGATGCGAGTTTGATATTGACTGGACGAATATCTGGCACGGCTCGATGCGGCTTGAAGGCGCAAAGTTAAGGCCTCGCCACAGGCGAGTGGTTAACACCAAGGCCAAAGAATCATGGATATTCCGACATGGCGCTAGCCTGGAACACGAAGGAGCGCGGTATTGGCTCTGTAAGCTTTGCCACCTGAAGAAGAGTTACTCAACGGCTCTATATTCGGCAGCTGGCACTTCTCACGCAGCGAAGCACTTGATCCGTGAGCACCGCATCTCTCCATCCGGTGAGCTTCCAAATCTGCCTGCCAATCCCTTTTACTTGCGGCGTCGTCAGTAACATGCAGGGCGCCTCTATCGCGTCAGTCTAGTGCTGGATTAGGGCTTCCTTCGCGTTTCAATGAATCCATGTGGAAAGCCCGGTTCGTCGACTGGATTATTCTGGAAGACGTCACTCTTCGTCAGGCATCTAGCAAGCGTCTTCAGTGGCTAATACGGAACGGCGGCGAGCTCGCTAGTCAGTTACTGCCCGAGTCTCACGCGTCTGTATCAACTTGGATTCATGATGCGTTCCAGAGGCGCGGGAATATCGTCTTCGACCTGATCAAAAACGCGAAAAGTTTGGTGCACTTAAGCTTTGATTTATGGACTGCTTCCAATGGGTTTAACTATGTTGGCATTGTGAGCCACTTCGTCGACGGCAAGGGCTTGAAACGTGACGTCCTTATCGGTCTGCCACGCGTGATCGGTCCGCATTCTGGCGAGAATATCGCGACCTATATTAAAAAGGTTATTGATTGCTACGAGCTGAGTTCGAAGTTAGGCTACTTCGTCCTTGACAACGCCAGCACCAACGATACATGCCTAGAGGCTCTTGCGCTATGGTTTCCTATAGACGTCAACAAACGACGCTTGCGTTGTATCGGCCATATCATCAATCTCATTGTACGAGCAGTTATCTTCGGTGAAAACGTGAGCAAATTCGAGGACGAACTTCGAGGTGCCAGCGACGAAACCTGCTTCGAAATCTGGGCCCGAAAAGGGGCTATCGGCAGACTCCACAATCTTGCCACCTATATCCGTCGGTCAGATCAACGGCGACAGGTCCTTCGAGACCTTCAAGACGAGCTTGCGAGCGACGATGTGATATTCACTATTGACCTTGTTATTGACGGCAAAACGCGCTGGAACTCAGTTTACCTTATGGTAAAACGTGGTGAGTTAATACCTTAGGCTTGCAGTCCTTCTAACTCCGAAGCTGACAGTTTGTTAGCACTCGAGCTTCGCGACGCTTTAGAACTCTATCAAATTCGCTGGCAAAAGCCAAAAAACGACCCAAGGCACCGAGACCTGACGAAAGACTTCCTCGATGCTGAAGGGTGGGCCGAGTTGCAACGCTTCCGCGACTTTCTGGAACCGTTTTATATCCTCACAAAGACTATGGAAGGAAATGCAAACAGAGATGGCAAAGGAGGTGGCCATGGCGCTGTTTGGGAGACTCTCAAGACGATGGACTATATGTTCATCGCATTTAACAATGCTGCAGCTTCATGCCGCGACGAACCGGAGTCTCACTTCAAACGCGGAATTGAGTGTGGCTGGGTGAAGCTTGAGGAATATTATAAGCTGACAGACATGACGCCGGTGTATCGCGCCGCCCTGGCTCTCCACCCCACCTACGGTTACGATTATTTTGAGGAACACTGGAACGGGACGATGAGAAAGCCTTCTTGGTTCAAGGGCATGAAGACGGTTGTATCAAGCCTGTATGACGAATATCGGCGCCAGGCCGAGGTGGAAGCTCAAGCTCAGGCTGGCTTAGCGCGTGACGAAGACAGCGAGGATGGACATTCTGTAATTAACGATTACAGCTCTTTCGGAAAGAGGAAAGGCAGTTCACTAATTCGCCAGCGAAAAAGGTCTAAAGTCGCCAGCGAACTCACCGCTTTTCAGGAGAGGGAACTTTATCCAGAAGACAACGATTGTCCTGACCCTTTAACGTGGTGGCATAATCATAGACACGAATACCCGGTCCTCTATAAGATGGCGTTGGACCTGTTTTCAATACCTGGCATGAGCTCTGAGTGTGAGAGGGTTTTTAGTCAGACGAAGAAGTTTGTTACAGACGAGCGTAACAGGCTATCGCCCGAGACCATTGAAGCGGCCCAGCTTCAGAAACACTGGCTCAGGAACGGCTTGGTATCGTAGTAGACTTGATGTACGGATGCTAACGTAATACAAACTTGGGACGCTCTAAATAGATAGTTACCTTTTTAGGCAGCCCGCTAACTTCTTTGAGTTAAGCTGTCAAACCTGATCAAACTCAAACCGACGGGCGACGTTCTATCAAACCGACTCAAACCGACCGACGAAGCCTACCTATTGAATCAAACCGACCGACCAAAGCCTCCGGTTTGAGTCGGTCGGTTTATTGACCACACTGGCTGTGCATTGGAGAGCGTAATCAGTAGAGGGCAGAAGACGAGTGTAGACTTCATGGCGACGCAAGACGTCAGAAGGGCACTTTTGGATACGTAGAGAGATTCCTTGGTCCAGATTACTGTGACTCGGGGCTGAATCGCTTGTGCGTGGACAGTATCTAGCGCAGTGAGGGGAGACACATCGCCTCTATAAGATCTTTGTGATCTGAACCTAGTGGATAGAGTAAGCAGTTTGTGTATGATCGTAAGCGCTAAAGCGTTGATGACCTTTGACTATGCTGTGAATACTACCAGACAAATCACTATGATGATGCCCACCAAAGAGAGGAGTTTATCACCGCTGCTTTCCGTTAGCAATGTGCTTACTGTCATGTAGACAGAAATGTGAACAGTTGCATGCGTGCGCTTCAGTCCTCGGTTTGTACAGCCATTAGCGATTGCGGCTTCACCCCTACACCTAGGTGTGCAACGGTTTTGATCAGCCCCACCTTCCGTACATGGCGTAGCGCTAGATGTCCGCTACAAAACAGGCGATGTGATTGGTGAATTGTTGATCTAATGATGACCGTTTTTTTGGAATATTGCCTGCAGGGGTGAAACCGCAATCGCTAACGACTGTAGCATCCTTTTTTTCACCGAGCGAATGTCCAAGCTGAGCAAACAGCTCCAGAGTGCATGCTAGATCCACGTATCCATAGATCGAAATCTACAATACTGCGGCTTTCCGTAAACAGTGCCCGCATGGAGAGATTGATGACGAAGAGATTTATCACGAAGAGATTGATGACGGAGAGAGTTATGGCGAAGAAATCGATGTGGAAGTGACTTATCACGAAGCGATTGATGGCGAAGAGATAGATGACGGAGAGAGTTATGGCGAAGAAATTGATGTCGGAGAGACTTACGACGAAGAAATCGATGTCGAAGAGACTTATCACGAAGCGATTGATGGCGAAGAGATTGATGACGGAGAGAGTTATGGCGAAGAAATCGATGGCGGAGAGACTTATCACCAAGAAATTGATGTCGGAGAGACTTATCACGAAGCGATTGATGGCGAAGAGACTTATCACGAAGCGATTGATGGCGAAGAAATTGATGTCGGAGAGACTTATGGCGAAGAAATTGATGGCGAAGAGATTGATGACGGAGAGAGTTATGGCGAAGAAATTGATGACGGAGAGAGTTATGGCGAAGAAATCGATGTCGAAGAGACTTATCACGAAGCGATTGATGGCGAAGAGATTGATGTCGAAGAGATTGACGTCGAAGAGATTGATGTCGTAGTAGCGACACGTAGGCATCTTTGCCTCTAGCAAAAAATTCCTTGTTTGCCGGGAAAGCTTATGCTCAACTCCCGCTTCTAACGGAGGCCTAAAAAGCAGGACCGACAGGCTCGCTGCAATTGCTGGCGGGGAAGGCATTGGGAGCGCCATAGTCGTTCAACGCTGACGCGCCCATCACTGGACTGCTGTTCGTCGTGGCCGACGTCGACGTGGCGTAAGCAGGGCGTTCGGCTGAGATGTGTAGATCGCCCACCTTTGCGCGCGGCAAACGCCCATGGAAGATGCGACATCCTTGGACGAGGGTGATATACGTGACCGTTCATGCATGCGGGCGTGTGCAAGGGGATCCACCCTGTAAGCGTAAGACATGTCGCCTCGCCTCACATCCGTCTGAACGCAAGAGAGAAACTACACGCAGCCTAACGTGCATCGCCCGTAAGCGAGAAACGCCCCTCAGCGAGATGAGCCAACTCGACAGGCACCTCATCCCCTCCCCATACACTTCTAGAGATCTGAAATTGCAGTGCATCTACATGTTAGACACTTTTGTCTCTACTGCCACATTGCAGCAGAGAAAATAGGATGGTTGGCGTCAAGCTGTAACGCCACGCGGAGGCCAATTTGACACGGAGATAAGCTCGGAGTACATGTTCTCCAAGCTCAGGCATCTTGAAGATCAGGGACGATGTGCACCTCAGTGGCGTTAATCGCCGTAGCAGTTGCAGATTGCGGAAAATGGGGTTGGCAGTGATCGAGCAGGGGTGAGAACCAAAGTGGCTCCTAGCGCAGCGCGCGACATGACTGTCGTTGCGACCACAACCACCGTAATTTGATTATCACAAAATGCAGGACGATAGAGAAATGCCTGAAGAGCAATAGCACATACCCTACAAGCCCACAAGCGAATGTGGTGAGGATTGGTTTGGACTGAAGTTAGATTCATCTCGCCGAGGGGCATTTCTCGCTTACGGGCGATGCACGTTACATAAAATGGCGGCCACCACTGTACGTCCATTTTTCCGAGACGCGCGGAGATAATCCGGACATAGTCTGGAAGCGGCTTAGCCCTGGGCCCGCCACCTAACGAGAATTATGACCAGTAGCCTGTGCGGCCCCCAACAAAGTGTCGGGCACTCGGCATCATGTTTACAGCAAGCGACATTGTCGCTGATCCTACGTGCAACGACCCGTGTGCTGACCATCCCGAGTCGCACGGTGATTGCGTTTACGGGTGAAAGTCTCGCGTTCTCTCGAATCCCCACGCGCATGAGCAGTAGTGTACAGCCCACTCCCATGGAAGCGTAGAAGCAGGTTCAGGCAAGCTCCTCTCCAGTCCCACCCTCAGAAGGCTGACGGGACGCTGCCTTCGTAGCCTATTCTGAAGTTGTTCTTTAGAGATGCGACGTAATGCGAATGCATCGACAAGCATATATGCGGATCAACACGGCACGATACGGTCAAGGATGACACTGTAGTCATGAAAGGCTGCTCATTGTCTTTGCTGCATGGACCGATAAACTCTCTTTCGCTCGGGCCAAACGCCCCCTGCTCACTCGATTGTAAGCTGCTTACCCGCGAGCGCCTGCCCGACTGCGGCGTGGTCGCTGTGGCGTAGCCCTGCGCTGTGCCGCATGATCCTCCAAAATTCTTACGGTCATCCTCGGATCGTAACATCCTGGCCCACACCGTGTTGCCCCCAGCCCCCGTGACGAGCTTTGGGCATTACGATGACAGCTAGGTCGCGCACCCTAGAGCACTAGTTCGCTTCTATCGTAGACACTGATGCATCCAGGATTCTATCTGCACGACAAAGGCGGTGGGCTAAGCTTGATTGCCGGATGCCGGCCAACAGTGCCGGTGCAAGTGTCGGCGTTTTGTGTCCGGCGCTAACTGAGAGTGGCTACATGCGAGGCTCTACCGAGTCAGAACCTAAATGGAACCTCATACGCCAAGATTGCTCAGGCAGGTCATCGCCTGCGCGTGCTCTTGCCAAGGGTGCATCCTGGAAATAACGATTATCTAAACTTTGTACCAGTACCGGCCAAATAGCTTGCAATCATCTGCAGGACATGTCTTTGTGCGACGATGAACATGAATCAAGCAGGTGGAGGTGCTGTTATAGGAACGCCCTAATGCGCTTAACACGCTAGCAGAGATGGAAACTTGAATCCTCGCAATCTTCTCACTAGACCATTGCCCTCGCGACCCGGTCTAGACTACTATAGCTCTGGATCGAATCCATCCATCTTGTTCCTGACAAAGGCCGAAATGCGCCTCCATGGGGTTCCCGGTACGCCTGTGCAATCTCCAGTGTGCGTTGGGGTGGGACATGACGCACGGAACGCCTCTATTGCAGCCCGTAGCCAACACCGACTATGTCTTTCCCCCGTTGAGCTATCTCGCGCGATGGATGCGGAGGTCAGACTCATCGTTCTTGTCGGTTGTTGGGATCCAGTGCCGTGTTTCCCACGGCTTGTTGAACAGCTGACTGACAAAGAGATCGACCTCGTCCTGCCGGGATGGGGCTTGCTTGATCATCCTGTACCAGACGTATCTTCGCAGCAGGTGTTCGTGGTACCCTTCTCTTCTCCAGGCCTCAGTCAGTGCACCGAGGCTAAGTGTTTGTCCTGCATTCGCCACGCCTTCTCTAGTCTGCTCTGGCTGGCGAAGATCGACTCGATTCGCGACCCACAGTCTTGTGTCCTCTTCGAAGGTATCACGTCTTCTCGGGCTAGGATACTCGCGCAGCATCTCAAGGATAGCCTTTATGGGGTCGGTGATGCTGCGAGGAAGTCGCCTAATGCAGGGCAGCTCCATCTGCTTTGGTGCATACACCCATAACACCTCCTCTCTTCTGTCGTCTTCATCGCGACGAATTTGCTGTCGAAGATCGGTGCAGCAATTCTCCAGTGCGAGACAAAAGTGAATCGAGAATCCATCTGCGTATCCCAAGTACAGGTCGAGGCTCGCCAGTGAAACGCCATCTGTGTATCTCGAGTACAGGTCGCGCCTCAGTGAAACGCTCAGATGTCTCTGCAGCTCGCGCATGGGCCACGCTCTCGGGGAAGCTTTCTCGATCGCCAAAGAGCACAGCTCTTCGTACGGCAGGATGGCTAAGCCATAGTGGACCACGTCGTCAAGTCGGCCTTGCAAGCTACGCTCCCAGTCTACGTCAGCAAACTGCCAGGCATCGTTCACGCCGACCATGGCTTCTGGGTCGATGGATTCATGAGCCTCGGACTCGGCAGCACTGGGCTGAGGGAGGAAAGGCGGGATCGTGTGCTGTTCTGTCATCTCAGGTTGTGTCTAGACACGGTAAACCGCACCCAAAAGTAGACGTGCAATGTCTTCCTATTCGAAGGACATGTAGCAACCAGTCGACGAGTTTATCTAATTTCGCCAACGACTTCCTACATCAGCAGGCGCTCACTTGAGGCTACCTTCGTGTGCACTTGCACTGGCCTTCCGCCACACAGTACACTTGGCAGTATCGTGCTCATCACGTTGGAGGTACGGCACACATACAGTGAGAGTGATACATAAGTTGACTTGGCACCCAATGTACATACATCGCCTTGCTTATGCTCCGCTGAAGACGCAGAGGAAAAGCCCAGTGTTCGACAGGATTGGATGTTTCTGGTGAACAGATATCAGCTTGCTGACGCTGGCTCGTCTCACGCAGCTGGCACGCACAGGTGTCAGCATGGTCGCACTGCGGAGCTGATCTCATGCTTGTAGAATTATCATATGAGCTGGCTATTGTAATTCTCAACAGGTTTTTGGTTTCTCTACGCGTACACATGCCTCCAAACGTGCAGAAGTCACCCCTCATGCCGATCGCGAGAGTTTCGTACAAACTCGCGAGCAAGGTTGGGTATTCACTAATCCTCTCGACTAGACGCCCAGATATCAACACTCGGCATCCCCTTTTGTTCTATTCTGCCCTGTCGACAATCATTCTCGGAAACACTGAGATAACCCGACTTGAGAGGTACCGTGTTCGATGGGTTACACCTTTCCAAGCATGTCCGTCGACAACACAGGAGGCCCCAATTTGCTGTCTTCACTTCCCAATGCGTAGGCCTCCATCTCTTGGGAAAGTTCTCTTCAGCTCCTCCCACAGAACGGGTTTCTTTCTGTCCATGTACCTGTAGTCGGGTTTGGCCATGAAAATAGTCGAGGGCTGTGTGCTTATGGCGAATTCAATATTCGTGACGCTTTTTTCCGATAGACATGCTTCATGCTTGACCGGAACCCACGGGAAGGTGGGGCTGCATCATAGCCGTCAATAAAATCTTTTCTAACTAATTCCCTTGCGCAATGAACTGTCGATCCATTCTTTCGTGATTGAATCTATCTCACTCGTATTGCCTGCGACTGCAACACAAGACGAGACCGAATGGGAAGTGTAAGGCTAGTTGATCAAAAAGCATCGCCCACCTCGGTTCTCAATCCCGCATTGCGTACACGCTGAAACCGCTTATGCAGACTAGCACAATGTTTTGCGCTGGCATGGTCAAGGAGAGGAATGGTCGTCTGCATCTCTGCAGCCACATACCCCGGTTGACACGCTTTCACGACCCACAAGACAATTCAGCTTCCTGACCGTACGGTACTCTCGGTCGCTCCTAGCTTTGTAAGCAGCTTGCGGTAGTCCACAGGTATGGGCTACGATGTGTGCAAGATGCAGCGTCGGCCGTCGTAAGTTTGGCATATGGCACGACATAAGCGGAAGACCAGATTGGATTGTCTCACTGACCAAAGAACTTCCACGTTCTTCGTATCTCAATCCTCGACAGCGCATGGACACCAGCTCATGTTGTGTTCCAATTTCTCTCGGGAATCAGTACATTTACATGAGGTGTGAAGTCCCGCTCCACCTGTCAGTACACATACCCTTCCTCCATACCGAACACGGACCTCACCCGAGGTAAGTCAGAATGGAGAATTTCCATGGTTTTGAACAGAACCCATCTACAGGAACCTGACTGTCGCAGTATACCGCAATTTCGACATGTCTGCAGATGTTGGCGACACATCTGAGCGTGCGTCGACAGATGGAGGCATCAAGCTTTGCCCTTTCTGGAATGAGTTTTTACTCTTTTCTCCTGACCCAGCAGCGCTTTTCTTAGACGAGTTCAGACGCTTGGCCAACCATATGAAATGGAGCAAAAAGAAGAAGCGCGAGTATCTTGTGAAGGCATTGAACGCTGAGATCGACTTTCATGGAGACGAGTCAATCGGATTAGTTCGCTGGCAACGCTTGTGCCAGGAGCTTGGAATTGGCAGCGAGCCAGAGTCCAGCGAGCTAAAGTCCATCACAAAATGCAAAAAGGTAAGCCCCGGAACCTTGCTTAATCACCCTGACATGGCAGACGCCATGTAGGGTGGTGTTATCGTAGTTAAGGCTCTGACCGATTTCAGGCCCTCAAGCCCCGCTTCGTGAACCTCTATAGCCTTGTGGATCACCGCCGAAATCCGGACGTCGCGGTGAGGTGCTTCGACTCGTTCAAGGAGCTCGTCCACGACATAGGCAAAACGGGAAGTTTTCCACGGGAGTGTGCAAAGAAGGAAGGTTACATGAAGGTTTTACTCAAAAGGATGTAGCAAGACGTACAAATATTGCTCGTGCTGCGCGATTGTTTGTAGCGAAACATGCAACTTCTCTAGCTCTACTTCCTGATGTACAGTGATGCTCGCCTCCTGCCAAAAGCTCAGAACAGAGTCTCGACTCGTCTTTCTTCCATGACAAAGACGGCGGTCGAACAATGGCGCAGCACAGCAGACCCATGGCATACAGAATTGTTCCTGGTTCGATAGTGCCAATGGGTGTATGTAGGTGCTGCTTTTGCCTGATGGACTTGCCGACGTTCAACAAAGGTTGTGGAATTTACTCGTGAAGCTCAGCTCTTGATTGTTGTCAACGCGTTATATCTAATGTCGCCGAAGAAGCAGTGACCTTCGCATTGCTGACATGTCCATGTAGCGCCAGAGGTCGATTCAACCAAGCACAGAGTATACAAACGTAGCTGTTGCGTTACATCTTGAGCATCACGGCGTAACGAGAAGCTAAAAGCTACAGTATATAAGGCTAGATAGTCTAAGCGATTCATGCGAACAAGCTGTATTCTCTCTATCAGTTGCGTCCCTTATAGACAAATCTCGAAACCGTATGACTGGGCCGTGTAGACTTCCACAACTCTCTGCACCCAGCTCCATCTACGGCGCCTGTCTACAGCGATGGCGATGATCGTGCGCTTGCTTGTCTAACCCAGTGCGGCGCGTCTATCTGACACCCCCGAACAGGCCCCTCGGGCGTCTCCGAGTTAAGAGAGCTGGGGGTTGTAGAGGAACCAAGTGAATCCACTTCAATCCTAGGTATGATCGTTCCAATCGGCGTCGCGTAGTCCGGTAACTCATCCGATGGTTCGTATGTCTCATCTGAGGCAGGTGTTTCTGGCTCTTCGCTCGTCACACCGACGATGTTTGGTGGAGAAGCGCATTCGGGATGCGCTGCATTAAGCCAGTTTCGAAACTCTGCAGCGGCTGGTGATAACACGGGCGAGTGATTTACCCGGCCCGAGGCAGAGCTACCGGAACTCTGGTCGTGCTGGCGCGGACATGGATGGTCTTCGTCTGGAGCGCGTTCTGCGTGCGAGTACTCTGTCGCTTGGGCTGCTGTGCTACCCACCGTCGTGTAGGTCTTCTGCAACTCGGCGAACAGTTGCGCTACGGGAACTCTAAGATTTCTGTGATTTCTTAGCTTATATCAATAGGGATTGTATAGGCATTACTGATTATTCGATGGAGCATCCTCTAGCCACGTGGCTAGCAAGGGCATCATCATGTCACGTTCGAGTACTGTACTGTCCTTGGTTGTGATTTTGTTGGACTCCGGTGCCGAAGATGATGGATCCGTCATGTTCGAAGACGAGTCGCTAGACGCTCAGCCACCTGCGTATGGCTTCGCCTCTCCAAGGACAGCCGTAGCGCTTCTTAATAGTGGCTGTCATGCTCAGTCTTGGACATCCTGCTTTGCGATGCTGAGAGGCTGTACGAGGCTTACTGATATCACTAGATTACATCACCCGTTCTCGTCGACGCTTCGTTGACCATCGACGTTATGTCATTACGCCCTCTCCTCTGCGGCTGACCGCAGTTCACCAGCAGTAGAACACGCGCGTCGATTACTGCTGACGTTTCCTAGGTTCTGCATTCAATGGACCTTCTTGCAGCACCACGTACTGCACGACCCGGAATAACCCCTCATCGTGCTCTCTAGTCATCATGATGATTCTGTGAGATACAACCACTCCAGCGAAATACAGGGGCTTTTGCAAAGTGCTCATGGCGATAGGGCAGCCTTTTGTCCGTAAGCCTGGCCAGGTCGTTGTCTATCGGCTGAAGCATGGCCTGAATCGGACTCATCGAAGGCCGCCCTGCCTGCAATGTCTTGCATAAGCCTCGAGGAACTTTCTCCATGCGTCCGCAGGTAAGTGAAATAGCTGGATGAGTGAGATCAATCCACGGTGTACGCTAGAAGGCTGCTGGCCGTTTCGCTGTGGTGAGTCGTCGATCGCTTCGAAATAATACACTTCCATCTTACTTTCCTCACCGCTAGCATCTCTGAGAACGTGGAAAGATGCACTTGGCAATTTCCTCTGCTCTCGCATAGATATAGGCACGATGACTAGCGCTGTCGTGTCCTGTGAATATCATCATTTTATACGTAGCTGTTCATGCATCACCTGCTATTTCATAAAGGGACATGACGTGATTTTCACATGTTGAGAGGGCAAACGGCTCAATCAGTGCTGAAACTGTTTCAAAGTTACCGCAAGCAAGCAGGCTTGTGTTACGACGTCTATCAATATGGATGAGTATTGTTGATGCTCGGGCAGGGCAACTTAACGCGGTCAAATAACTCAGTATGATGATCTCAATGCAGGTGCATTTCCCAAAAACCTTGTATTCGCTGTATGCAGCTGTGTTGATCGATACAACTCTCTCTCATTGAAGCCGCTGCCGTGGATCTCATGCTTGATCTGACGACGAGCCCTTGGGCGAAACCTTTGACAATATTTGTTACATGCCCGGTCTCCATCTGCATAGAGCCTCATCTCCATGTCGCGGTCGCTGTTATTGTAAAAATGATCTATATGTCCGGTAGCTGGAAGGTCACTGAACATTAGCAGCCGGCATCTAGAGAAACATTATTGGTAACCAATGGGCCCATTCTTTCACGCACATCCTCGTACTGATATCGTCTTTATGATTGTCATCGGTGTCCGGACAACCGACATCATTACCAGCACAGTGGTGGCCAGCCTGGCAAGACTCTATTCTTGCTCTGTAGACCCTGATACCGTGTACTCGCCACGACATCGCCGCTTCCTCATCCAGCTCGTCGTTACTGACTTCCTTGATAATTGTTGCTAAAGGAGAATCAATGTCCAGTGCCAATAAGAACGTGCTGCCCGAGTGTACAAATAACCGGTTTGACGGCTTCGCTGCGAGGCCCGTAACTGGTGTCGTTTCTTTGCCCTGCCAGTCTGCTCCAGAAGAGCATGCATCTGACGGAGTAGATATGGGCCACCCCAACCTTCGCACGAGGTATCCTGCGTCTGCCTTGATGATGGGATCGCCATCGTTCAGGAAAGACAGGAATAGGGAGTTGGAAGAACGTTCGTCTTCCCGCGTATGGTGCTGCAACGGATGGACGGATATCGGGGGGCATCCGAATAAAATGCAGTGTACATTTGGAAAACCTTTGGCGACGGTGGCCAGCTGAGAAGTCGCTTTGGATAGGACATGTGCATATAAGAGGCTCGCCGTGGCGGCTCCCGCGGAGTGGCCTGTGAATAAGAGCGTTGAACTGTCCTCGAACTTGGCCAGAGACGTTGCTAGCGGGTCGATGAGCGATTTTGAAGCATCCAAAAATCCTGCGTGGCATAGGTTCTGTTGTCCCTAAATACTATCAGCGTACAGACAGCTTACGGCAAGATTCGGCCACAGACGAGTACATCTTTTGGACTACAAGCACGGTTGTTAAGGTTCACCATCCAGTCTCTGAAGCCCTTGGTACCAGAGAGAGCTACCACAACGACCTCGCCATGGGAAAGCACCGGTCGCTGGCTGACAAGAGCTCTCCTGGGCGCAGTGCGTCGCCGTGCGCTGGACACGACTGTAGCGTTGTACGCTTCTTCTGAGCAGATCACTGCCAGGCGAACCAGAGGCCACGTGGAGGTTGGTCTAGCTGTCGCATCAGAGACTTGGACTCCATATTTCCCGCATGAGTTCAACCTACCTATCCATCGCGACGGCAGCGCACATTAGTCCTGCAGATCTGGGCAAGGAGCAATCGTGACCGCCTGTACAAGAAGCCTAAACGCGCACTCTGCTGGGAGTGATGACAGTCCGCAGGCATTGGGCTTTTTGGTGCCTACTTCTGGGATCCGGCCATAGACGCAAAAGCCAAGCCCCTAGCAATACCATTATAATGCTTGTGTCCATCCATCGCACAAGCTAGTGCGAGTATGTTTCGAATAGGCGTTGTTCTGTCTTCCAACTGACCGTGTGGACTAGTTTCCTTTTGCATTAGGCAAAGCTTGTCGGTACAGTCAGTAAGCAGACAGTCTTTGGGTGGGAAAGCCTGACCACCAAACGTACTTGAATTTGCCCCAACTACGGAGGCATCGCCATTGCCCTTGTCAAGGGACGAGGTATCAGTCTCATCTCGTAAGAGGCACGGCTCGGAATTGCATACCTTCTCCAGGTTTCGTCGTCATCATTTAGGCAGTCTGGGTAATAGGCTTACCGCCTCGTTTTGCTGTGTAGATGGCCGCGTCAGACTTTTCGTCGCAGAGAAGTCTCAACCCACGGAGTGATTTCCTGTCAGGAACTGAAGAGAAACTCACTGAATTGCAGATGTACCAATGCGACCGTCATTAGGATCATTCATACACCACGTGCCAAGCACGTCATATCCTAAAGCATTTGTACGTTTTTATGAACCACAGGCAATGCTACATTTTCCTTCTGGTCTGAGAGGTAGATGCTTCACGCTACTCACCACACAAACGATCCACACACCTACACAGAGCGTGACAAGTACCTGGGGGTCAAGCCCTTGTCATCATAGTGTACCAAAGGCCTCGAGTTACAGAAAACATGCCGAAAAGTAAGATTACCTACAGTCGGTTTTGGACTCCACTAACGCGTGGGAGGTGTACAGAGACGCAGAGGGCGCCTGCCTGAAGGTCGCCCGAAAGAAGTCTTGAAGAGGGCGCATATGAGTACCTGGGAACAAGATCAGCCCAGGATAGACGAGATATACGAAGATGTTAGCGGATGGAAGGGTAGAGTGACCTGGCGCGACTTGGAAGTCGTCACGTACCCAGTGAAGACGCTGTACATGAGGTGTCCACAGAAAGTAGGTCATGCAACTTCAAGCAAGGGGCTGCTGACCATTCGCAAACAGGTACTCTCTTATTACGAACGAGAGCTTCGCAGACTGAGAGCCGAACAGACAAGTGCAGGACAGATATCGCAGCAGTGGGTGCGTGAGTCGGCATTGGAGATCAGCACGCCACAGACTCCAGCTATTGCTTCACAGCCACCGAAACAGTGGACCGCACCGGAAGCGCTGATGTACGATCATAACCATGTCAGGCAACTCCATGCTACGACATCAGGACATGAACAGTCTGTAGGAGATGTGAGTGCAAAGTAGTGCATCTCGCGCTTGTTTCGCACGAGGCTTTCGAGAGGGCATATCGACGGATACATGCGGATCTGAAAACTCGAATAGGAAATATGCAGAACCTACATCGTCCTACGTGTGTCTTTGTTGCTCTGTAGCGTACCTGTTGAACGCTTTTCTGACGGTCAATATGTCTGGGACAAGAAACCTCTGTCTGTGCCTTCTGGATGACACGAGATATTGCAGGAGCGCGTCTCGTCGTGTCCCTGAGACATAGACAAAGGGGCTTACTGTGAACTTTGCCCTCATGTATCACTTTCAAATGTCTCCGTCTCGTTGGGTTCGCCACTCGGTCGAGTTCTGTAGCATCAGCTTACGAGAAGCATCACCCAGAAGCATCACTGCGGTAGCTAGTCTGCATGAAATCTCCCACGTGGCACTACGCAAAAGACGAAGAGGGTTGATATTGAGGGTCGAGCGTCCACTTCCAGCTTCGCCCGACTACCGCTCTCATTTGCAACCCACACGCCCTTCTGGCCATCACCATCTGTTTTGCTCTGTGTGAGAGCAAGCTGTGTTCTCAAACGTACCTGTGCCCATCCATGGGACAGAGCTCCTCCGGGACTGTGCAGGCCGCGTTTCCCTCTATGCGCTCCACATCATCTATGGGTCTCTTGTCTTTGATCTTGTACACCTGCTCGCTCACAGATCACACGCGTCGCGTATCCGTGTCCTGCGATGTCTAGCGTGTGCCCATGCCTTCCACCACCAGTATTTCGACCGGAGCCTACGGTTCAACGACGCCTCTCGCATGCAGAATCTTCTGTGGCATCTTCCACTCGAGTGGCTGTGACAGTTGGCTGGAAGCACCCTGAGCTGGCTATTCGTGGAGCTGGCCTTTCGGCGTACTGCGGTTCCATTACACCACGATCTAACACTCGTGTGGGTTCTGCAGATATCCTGGGTAGGCCTCGTGGCACGCCATTCAGGACGCGATTCAAACCATATTCCGTACCGCCAAGTACCGAAAGATCCTTATCTTTTCTTCGTCGGCCCTCAGTAACACGCCATGCACTACGTCTACCCTCACAGCAACTTCGGATACCTCGTCCAACTGGTGGACTGGCTTTTTGGCACTGTGGGCACGCTTCGAGGGCGGCGCGTGGCCATGACCGGCTCTCAGGGTGCTCTTGGCCAGGCTCTCGTGAGACAGCTATCCCTTCAGTCGGTGAGGAGCATCCGGCCTCTGCGTTATGATATCGAGTGGAGTCGCGGCGACTACCCCAGATTGAAGTCCAGCTTGATCGATACCGACATCTTGATTCTCGCATGTGGTTTCAAAAACAACAGCGGTGCTAACGAGTCCAACTGTGTGTCCGCTCGCACCATGAAAGAGCTGCTCGACCGCTGTCAGCTCAATGCTGGGCTGCAGTCGCTCCCGGAAGTATGGTACGTGGGTAGCGAAGCGGAGATACATGGCAGCTGGTCACAAGCCAGCCAGAGCTACACCGAGTCGAAGCGATCGTTTGTACCCTTCGCCCGGTCCTACTACGACCGTGAGACATTCCTCTATCGGCACATAGTTCCCTCGGCGTTCGCATCGTCTATGGGACCGGGGCTTGTGTACACACGATGGTGTTCCGGCGTCGCCTTGTGGTGGATACGCCGAGGCGCGCGCTATGTGCTGGTGACATATACCGGGTTGGCTTATGTGAATTTCTTTCGTTTTTTCTTCTGGGTCAAGCCTCGTGGTGCATTCTGAGCATCGAGCGCTGGAAGTGGAAACGTGTGTTGCTCGTCGGCCTTATTGGGTTGCGCCGTATGCCTACCGCGAGTACACAAGCGATAGCGCTCATACCTATTTCCGGGGGGAACGCTCTGTTGCGTTCTAGATTTGTATGAAGGCATACAAACAGTGTTTTGTCGGTGTTGTGGAGCTGCAATGTGCTTGCACCAGTCATCCAGAGCACGATGAGAGACACGACATCCAACTCCCTGGAACGTCTGGGGGTCTAGGGCCAACTTAGAGGTCAGAAAACAAGAGGCTTTACGAAGCGTTTGCAAGGCCGAGATGAGCCAGATTAGAGGCGGAGACTAGCTACCGTCAAGCGCTAGCAGATATTGGACGGGCTGGAGATGGCTCAGGTGTCGTGGGCAGAGCGAAGTTCATTGACGGACTAGAAAGCCAAATAAAGGAATATTCCAGGGCGATTGTAGATCTACAAGTACTCTGAAGCATCGCAAGTCAACGCATCAAATCCTGCAGCAGCATCTCCCTGTGCTGAACACACATAGGAGGATCTCCAAAAGACAAGCAGTTCTCATACATGTCGGTGGTATGCTCCTGAGTTTCTCACTTTCCTCTATTTGAATTGACTAGTTCTCCACGGGTTTTGAAAGCGGCGCAGAGAGACAGCGCAGGACGTTAGCAGACCTTCGATCATGACTACAGTGATGTAGCACGAAACAAAAGAGGTTGCACAGGTAGGCCGATTTGCATTGAATAGGTGCGGCACCTTGATCTAGTTTGATGGGAGAAGTAAACACTTCTCCACCACTGTCTCAGTACAGCGAAACGATGGTGCTCACAACAGTTTGATCTATAAAACTACGTGCGAGTCCGCCACATCTCCGAGTTCACTTCACGGGTTGCGTAAACAGCTTTTAATTCCGTAAGCCGATGACTCCAATAAGCTGCTAAGCGTAATTCAGACGCACGGACAAAACAGGCTTAGCCGTGCGCGACGATCGTCTCTATGCATACTTCAACATTCACCCTTTTCCACGCTTTGCGAGAAGGAGCTAGCAAGTGCAATATGGTGAGAAGTGACAAATGTCTCTCGCGCATAATGAGACGCCTTTCGAAGACTATCACAACAGCGAATGCCGTCAGCTGGCCGAAGCGAAAACCCAGATAAGCATCTGAAAAACGATCCGAGCCTCGGATTCTTGCTTCTATCTCCCACGTGCGGATTGGGTTTGACGGAGAGCGTCGATGACCACAAGCTGCACCTCAGCGGGCGATGATTTATCCTCGATACAAAGTCCTAGGTTCAGGCCTGCTCCCGACACGCATTCTGCGACCTGCTATTGATTCCACAAAGCTCTGCCCATGTCACTAGACACTAGAGCTGTAAGGCTACCAGCGGAGCTGCAGCTGGCGGTGGCAAGGGGCATGGGCCGGAACGCAACCATTGGAGAATGGTGTCAGTTCCAGCGGGAAAGCAGAGGTTGGAGCGTGAAGTTTGACACACTTTTTGCCGAGTGGCTGTCCTTGCAACCGTCGAAGAGCTGGTTCTGGCACTTTGCAGGGAACGAGGAAGAGGTCGCGTTCGTGGCGGAGCATGCAGACAGTGAGTGCACGACTTTCTATTACGACGGCAGTTCAGCTGACGAGGGCAGTGCTGCGTAGGCATGAAATATCGGTGCGTTGCACGGTGCAGTACAACGAGGGTGCTGTAGAATGGTCGCTGGGCAAAGGCACGCGGGACGAGTGCTACTGCTGGCTGGCGTGCAGAGTTTCCAACGACAGAGTACCAAACTGGTTACAATCGCAACCCGCGCATATGGAAGTTGTGGTACATGGCGAATGGACGCAATGGGTTGGAGGGTTCTCCGAGGGTGTGCAATGCTGGCTTGGAGAACTGACAGCCGAGACAGTGCGAACGGTAGCAGCGGGTCGAGCCGCAGCGGAAGCGCCTTTGCTGCGGAGTAGCCTACGCTTGTGCCTAGGATGGAAGGCGTGGATGGTCGCCGTGGGTGAGCGCATCTGGAACATCCAGAACCGATGCGGGCGTCGGAGTTGTGTCTGGTGCAAAACGAATCGCGGGCTCCTTTCACAGCGTGCATGCGTGGGGGTAAGAGCCTGCGACCCCGCTAGCAATCTAGCATCAGTGATTTCGACGTAAGCAGAGGCTGTCAGTAGGGACTGCATAGAATGCCGGCATGTAGCAAGTTATTTATCCTAAGCAACCCTTACATCTTCGCTCTCGACCCAAGCTCCCATCCCCGCAGCCACGTCGCTAACAAATCTATGTTGATTGGACTCATCGAGGGCAATACCTCCAGTGCTCGAGTGTTCTCAAATGCCATGTTCGTCTCTCTGCCGCTCCCCTGTGTACTCAGAAAGCCATGTATTCTCAAGTCGCCCTGCTCCATTCTCTCCAGCCAGTCTGGCAGATCAACAGCCTGAGTCGGAATTCCAAACCTAGTTCGCAACGCTTCATGCAACACACTCCAGGCGGCGGGATGGGTATGTACCATGTTGAAGACTTGCAAACCGTCTGGCGTGGGTGGGCGCTTGATACAGTTGGCTATGCCTTGCGCAAGCGCGTCCACGGGGATCCAATCCAAAGGTTGAACGTGCTTTGGGAACACACCAAGCTTTGCCGACGATTGAATGACGGAATAGAGCCAACCCTGCCGCGGCCATGTGCAATGCTTTGAGTTCGTCGACCCGCCAATCTGGCCCGCGCGCACTATGTTGACGCGAAGTTTTGCGATCTCATGCGCTTTGGCGAGCAGCTGCTCTGCAACACACTTAGACTGACCGTACCCGTTTGGCATTGCGCTGTCGCAGTCCCATATCACTTCTTCCGGAATCATGGGCCGGTCGGGATGCCGCAGCGGCCAGTTGCCTACAGCACAGATTGAAGAAACAAAGGTGATCCGAGGATGGCCGGCAGCAGAGGCCAGAAGGTCCACGACTTTGTGCAGCGCTTCCAACAAGGACTCAAACGAGCTAAGAGGCTTGCCCCAGTGAGGATCCCAAGAGTTGAAAACTAGCTCCCCCACTTGAGGTATTGTGTCTACGATGGGATCGTGGTGCGGATCTCTTACGCGTCTCGCGATGTCGGTGACGAGGAATTTCAAACGTTGGCGCGCGGAGGACGTGTCGCCCATGATGTCCTGCAACGCTGACATAGTGCGCTGCTCCCCATCATCGCTGCGGTTGAAGCAGATGATCTTGCACTCGGGATGCTCTCGTAGTAGAGATGCAACAATATACGGTCCAAGAAAGCCAGTCGAGCCCACGATAGCGAGCGTTTTCGGGGAAGAGGAAGGTGGCATTGCCTTCCCGGGTTTCTGTGGCAAAGAAGCTGTATAGCGGGCCAACATGCGCTGCATTCCTGAGACGTCGGTAGTTCTGGGGCGGTCTTTTGCGTGCACGAGCCGTGAGGGCTTGCTCGGAGTCATGGTCGTGTAGGATGTTGATTCCCGGTGCGTTTGCAATTCTTGTCTGGTCCGTGTGTTTATTATCATCTCCACTGTATGTGTCGTGAAGAGTTTGTCGTCAGCGTAGTATGTTGACCGTTCAGTCGACGTGGAATGGGGAGTCCTGGAGTTCCCTGGTGCCTGATCTAGAACGGATGTACTGTACGTGCAAGCCACTGTATATGACTGAACGCGTTGAACTGCCCACATAAGTGGGGGATCAGGGGTTTCCGAGCAGGTTTCGAATGATTATGATGCTCTCGGAGCATATCATCACGCGCAATGTACCTCAAGGTTACTTGGGCCAAGGTGTGGTGAGCGTCTGTCCGAGCACCACATCTTATTCTTCGCATCAAGTGCAATCTAATGACCAACGGAGAAGGCGCCTTGAAACAAGTGATTTTCACACGCTGGAGTCCTCGTCGGAACAGCGGTCTCGGATAGTCATTTCCACTGCGTAAGCATCTACACACCCCTACCCTGGCAGCTCTCGTCAGCACTTTTGGATGATCGACATCCTCGGAGCACTTATATCAATTCCATTCAGTTAGTCAAGGCTGGTCACAACAGTTTGTTCACCTGTGCGAGCTTCCATATCATGCCCGTAGATGGTCACTTCGATCCGCTCGGCGTAACGGAGACCAATACCACGCTCTATACCCTGGTCGCTTTACGCCCGCTGCGTTCATCTTCTTGGATACACAGAATATCGCTTGGTACCCACTCTACGCATCGAAAGCATACTTCACGAGATGAGGCCGCGAATTCACTTGCCGAAGGCCAGACCGATCGCTACAAGCAAACACACCTTCTATCCAGGGAAACTTCGACTGTAAAAGTTAAGAGTTGGCGATTCCCACTTGGATTGCGGTGTAAGCATGTGAAAGGCAATAACGGAGCCGGTGAAGGGGTAAAGGGGTGTCGGCATGGTTGTTATTTACTGGAGAAAGGTGGAAAGGTGAACACTACAATATGCAAGAGCGAGAACTGCGAGGGCCATGCATGGAGTGGCGATATCGTAGCTGACGACAACGGCATTGTAAGGGTGCGATGGGTTGACCATAAGTGCAAGGTATAACAGTAATGAATTCGATAGAGAAGCTACACTACGCTTGCGCTGAGTCTATGTATCACGTAGTGCTAGGTTCGAGAAACTTCTAAGGGTCCGTGGAGCGCCGATGAAGCCCCGACAACGCTCCGAGGGTTGCAGCCTATCCCAACCAGCTATAACGAAGGCCACAGGCCAAGTACTACTAACCAAGGCTTCAGCCTCTTACAGGCATTAAGTGTTTCGGGAAGCATAGGAAAAGGATGGTCTTGTTAGTTCAAGGGAAACGCAGAGACGATGAAAGCGTGGACACGGCCGATGATGGCTGAATCACGACGGAAGTGTTGAACGTGTATAGAATACTTTATAATAAGGGGTTGAGGTGCCAGTAGTTCTTTGGACGAAGATAGGTCAGGGCGTCTGGGCAACGCGATTCAACTTTCCATTGGACTGATTGTTGCAAGGTTAGGTGCGACTATTGTGGAGAGAGCAGTTAAGAGAGAATGCATGCTGTATTGTTCTAGCATCCTACCCCAGCTTATACAAAAGTCACCGCACAGCCTTGTTAGTTGAACAGTTCATATTGACGACGACTCTTGGCCTGCGACACGAATGCGCTCACAAATGGCACTTGCACATGAATTCGTATCAGCCACAGCCGGCACTAGCAGCTTCTCAATAGCCTAATTACTTCGTCAATCTGTCTATACAACTACATGAATAACATGGCTGAAGTCAGTTTGGGCAACCGCTCTCGTCTCAACCTCAGACGAACGAAGACTACGTTCCCAAGATGCTCATCATTTCGAGATTATGAAGGCAGAATGCAGAAACAAACACTCACTGGAGACACTGTAGCTGGTATACCCCATTTGCTACCCAACGTCTGGAAGAGACATCAAAGCCCAGGAAGGTGCAATTAACCACTGTAACTACACTGTTGTCATGTTTGACTTTTCCAACCATCGTAGCGAAAGCCCTCGCGCTGCCCGCTTGGGTTTTGTAAAGGGCACAGTTGTCAACAATCAAGTAGATCGGCATACTTGATTCCTATCTAGGTATAACTGAATCCTGATTGGGAAAGTGCTAACCTATATAGGAATCAAATATGCCGATCTACTTGATTGTTGACAACTGTGGTAAAGGGAAATTGCCCCAATGCGGAACAGATTTCTCAGGTCATGCGAGCATCGGCCCGCTGCCATGCACAGTCTAAGTGATTGTGATACCCCAGCCCAGGGTGCTATAGTTGGCTATGTCGAGGAAAAGTCGTATGTTCGGGGCTTGCGTGGGCCCAACCGCTGCGCGTGAACCTGAACCAACGCCGAACGCAGGCACTCCAAAGTGTGGGAGCAGCCGGCGCGCAGAACTTTCGTCGCCTAAAAGCTGCGCCAGGGGAGTTGCTTCCGCAGAATGTAAACCCGCAGCTGTCAATGACCATTTCCTCAAACGATAGCGTCCCGTGCATACAGCGAACAGCTGGCTCAGAGTGGATATAGGACCTAATGTCCGCACGAAATCGTCGAAAATTACACTGCGAAGCTTTCTTTTCACGTACTTCACAATGGACGTCCTTCCTAGCGTAACACGTGGCGGCACTGGCAGCGGACTTGCTCTCACTATCCGTAGCATGTCCAGTGGTGTTAGCCTAACTTCCTCACGGAGCCGGTCGCGGAAAGAGGGCACATACACCCACAAATCTACCGTGTGATCCGGAACGTCGTCTACCTTGTACCAAGATCCTTTTACAGGACTAGCGGTTGCCCGCATTGGCGCACTGAAACTCATGACAAAGACCCTCTCTACATCTGTGTCTGTGAGAGCGCGCATGCGCCCCAGTTGGTATTTGTCACCGTAAGATCGCACAGGGCTGGAATGCCCCGTAGTGCTGAAGTTGACTAGCGGGTCAAGCGTCGTCGCTGTCGGCGCTGATGTTGGAAAAGTGCCCAATAGGTAGATCGCGAGCCTACCGTTCCCGTGAGAATTCAAATAACGTTCCGTCGCGTGCAATCGCTGCTCGAGCGCGTAAGCGCCGTCTCCCAGTAGCGTCAGTTTCATGCCCTCTCGTGAAAGCCTTTCGGCCGCAGGCACATTCCACACCAAATCCCGAAGCGGCTTGAGATATCGCTCTCTTTCCTTCGGAGTCAGGACGCACAGCTTCAAGTGGACGAGCTTTGCGACTTCGAAAGCGGAAATATTGTCCAGGATCGTTCTCCGGGTCGGCGGAAGCCAGAGCAGGTACCCGAGAGACAAAGTACTCTTCTCCGTGCCGTCATCTGCAACCTCTTCTCGCCGACGAGTGTCGGCGGATATATAAGCATGCAGATGTTGCCACGATGGAGGCATCTTGAGGAAGCAGACAGGAGAGGGTGGTGGCTGCCTGGTGATTGACGGTGGATTGGAGATTTCTGTCAACTCGTCTGGACGGGTGATGAAGTGGCTGCCTCCAAGCCAGAG
>NW_025091343.1:0-22096 GCF_907166805.1 Alternaria atra
GAACAGGAGTCCCGGCCCAAGCGGCAACATTTGGGAGACTAGGCTACCGCAGTGCGTAGGCAACAGTACGGAAATAGGTGGAGAACCTTTAGGTGGACAACAAAAGATAAGGCGGATCGATCTATTGGTGAATCTGTCTATGACTCATGCGATTCGCGTCCCGAATAGGGATCGGTCATCTGAAAGAGCTAAAGATAGCTCTTTCCTCACAGATTGTGCTTATCTATCTTTGCTTATATTGGCAATGTCCAACTCAAGCGAGGCACAGCCATCAGCATGGAAACCGAAGAAGGGGAGGATTCAGTAAGGACAGCGTTGTTGTAAGGTTGCAAGAAAGTGGAAGTTCATAGCATACCTATACCCTTTTTACTCCCTCCCTTACATTACTTGTTACTGACTTTTTCAGTAACTATCCAAATCACTCCTCTGGCTCAACCTCAGAGACATAACGATTTAGAACCTCACCTCCTTCAGCCCAACCTTATATACTTCGATTCTACCGAACTCTCACTGCTTGCAGGAATCGACTGGAGGTGGTTGATTGACTTCGTTAGGGTGAATAGGATATAGGGTAGAGGCCCAGTATAACGTGATCGAAAAACTTCGTGAGATGGTGAATGAGCAGGGTAAAGGGGTGGAGGCTCAGGAAAAGAAGATTCAGGCCCAAGAAAAGAAGCTGAAGGGATACGGATACCGTGTTGGAAAGAAATTTAACAGCTGAAGGGGGAAAACGGAAGATTTTATACTTAATTCTTTTTTTCTTTTGCTCAATGGTTTATTGCTATAGTTAAGCAAAAGGAAAAATAACCGCAAGGGATTAGTAAAAATAAATAGTGTAGTGATTGGGCTTATAAGTCCTTCACTAGCCTAGTTAGGAAGTAAAGTATTTATTTCATTTTATAAACATGTGTGGCTCTTGTAAATTAATAAGTTTTACTTGTAATTTTATTACAAGTAAATTGTAATAAAAATTCTATGAAAAAAAAAACATATAGATGTTTTGTTTCTACCCAATTGCTTATTTTTATAAATAATATATTTTATTATAAAATAAAAATATATTTTAAATAAAGATATTATTTTTCTTTGTAACTGTTTGTTTATTTTCGGCCGCCTCCTGCGGGGTAGAAAAGAAAAAGAAACTAAAGCAATAAGACAGTTATTGAAAAATAACCAAAAATGTAGGGAAAAGAAACTTAAACGATAAACCGTGTAATTTTATTACTATAACTTAAAAGTGTAGTAAATGAACTTTTTAACAATATATTTATATGAATAAAATATATACCTACACTTATCTTTTAGATGTATGTGACCTCTGTTCCCTTCTATTAGTAGCTTATCTGCTAGAACGTTATATTATCTAATAAGAATGAATACAATAATTCACTATAAAACATCAGGAATTAGCATGTGATTTGAAAGATGATTCTTATCTTCAAATGCTAAAGATATTGGTGTATTATATTTAATATATGCACTATTTGCAGGTTTAATTGGAACTGCTTTTTCTGTTTTAATAAGATTAGAGCTGTCAGGACCTGGTGTTCAGTATATTGCTGATAACCAATTATATAACAGTATTATTACTGCTCATGCTATTATAATGATTTTCTTTATGGTTATGCCTGCTTTAATTGGAGGATTTGGTAATTTCCTACTACCATTAGGACTAGGAGGACCTGATATGGGATTCCCTAGACTTAATAATTAGTTACTCATTTTAATTCCTAGTATTGTTCCTATTCTTATTTGCAGGTGGTAAGAAAATGGTGTAGGTACAGGATGAACTCTACCCTCCTTTATCAGGTATTACAAGTCATAGTGGTCCAAGTGTAGATTTAGCTATTTTTGGGTTACACCTTTCTGGTATAAGTTCTCTACTAGGAGCTATGAATTTCATGACAACTACATTTAATATGAGAAGTCCTGGAATAAGATTACACAAATTAATATTATTTGCTTGAGCAGTTGTTATAACAGCTGTTTTATTATTATTATCATTACCTGTTTTAGCCGGTAAACTAATTCTGCCGGCTCTAAATTTGGCCGTATTCTGGGAACCGTTATACGAAAGTATATCGCAATCAGCAGGTAATCTATTAAGTTTGAACTTTTTAGAGAACCTCAGAGGCTATACGCCAAAATATTTTTGCTGTAGCTTGGAACTTTTGACCTTTCCATGCACAACTGTTCATTCATACTGATAACAATAGTAAAAATTTAAATAAATCCCTTTTTAGTTCTTATTTAACTGGGCTTATTGAAGGTGATGGTACAATAATAATACCAAAAACTTTAAGAAACCCTAAAGGTAAGTTAAATTACCCCGCTATACAAATAGTTTTTCATTTAAAAGATTTACCTTTAGCTCTACTTGTTCAAAAAGAGTTAGGTGTAGGTTCATTATCTAGAAAGAAAGGGGTAGATGCTTATATATTAACCATAAATAGCTAGAAGGTTTTTATTAGTTTATTAATAAATAAATATGAGAACACCTAAAATACATAGTCTTAATGCATTAACGATTTTTAAATAATACTAAGGAACCAGTATTGAAAACATCCTGTATCTAAAGAGTCTTTAGATTCCAACCATGACTGTCAGGGTTTATAGAAGCAGACGCTTCTTTTCAAGTAAGAACTACTCTTTCAGGTAAATATCCTAAATTAGAATGTAAATTAGAAATATCTCAAAGACTAGAAGATCACAAAGGATATGATAATTTGGATTTTAATCATATTGCTGAGTTTTTAGAAACAGAAGTAAAAAATAAGATCGGATTAAAACCTGAGTAGAGTTGAATACACCAAAAGGGAATATTTAAAGTAAAATTTCCTTTTTTTAACAAAAACCCTTTTAATGGAAATGGGGGACAGTAAGAAAGGAAAAACAGATAGAAAGGAAAAATGAAAAATCAAACAGTATGCCCAATTTATTTAGATCAAAAACTTAAATTAAAATAAAAAATATTCCAACAAGCATTTTTATAACTTTTTGTTGAAAACACTTTTTGGGACATCGGGGCAACAAATTTTAAGGGGAATTTTTAAAGAAAACAAAGAAACTTTAATCCCTTCTTTAAGGGGGGGGTGACCTTTAAAACCAACATCTTTCTGGGTTTTAATGGGAAAACTAAGGCCCCCTTTCTGGACTCTGTAATAGCTAAATACCCCCCTTTCAAAAATTAAAAAAGAAAAAAACGTTTTCAAATTTTAATATAAAAATGGCCCCCGGGCTTAAAATTTAGTTTTAAAAAAGAAGATAACGTTCCCAAAAAAGCCCAAAAAACAAAGGAACGGGAGGGTTTTGAGGGGGTGGATTTTTAACCAAAAATTTAACTTTTGCTCCGATTATTTCCCTTTTTAAAGGAAATAAATTGGAAAAGAAGAAAATAAAAGCACCTTTTTATGTATCTAAAAAGGGGATTTAAATATAAAACTTGATAAATGGAAATTAAAAAAAAAAAACCAAGTTAATAATGTTAAATCTTAAATATGCAGATCAAAAAATTTTTTTACCAAAATTGTTTTTTATAACACTGGATTTTTTATGATGCGTTTTCAAAAAAATTTTTAAAGTATTCCCGAAAAAACTGAAAAAAGAAAAAAAAAAAGTGATTTTTTTGTTAAATAAAAAAAAAAGGGGAAAAATTGAAAATAAATAATTTTTAAGGATTTTGGCCCGCCCAAAACCATAGAACATTGATATCATTTTGCCTAAAAAGAAAAAGGTAAAATTTAAAGAAAAAACATTGGGTTCAAAAAAAAAAATAAAAATCAAATGTCATGGAAAAACTACAAAAGATAAACCCAAAATCCGTTTTTTAGTATTTGAGAAAAGTTTTAAAAACGATTCCTTTTTAATCAAAAAATTGCCCCTTTTTCATTCCTGGGGGGCCATCATCCATACCACCCTTCGAGCGTTTGAACCTGGTTTTTTTCAGGCCCCTTTTTTATTTAGTTTTAAGTCACCCCAGATTTAAGTTTTAATAAAAATCTAGCAACATTATAAATTTCCTACTGGTAAATTTTTTTTCTGATTAAAATTTATGGTTTTTTTTAACCATCATTTTTGCATTAGGTTTTTTTTTCATGTTTACTATAGGGGGCTTTCATAAGTTGTTCTTGCGAACGCGTCACTTGATATTGCCTTCCACGATACTTACTACGTAGTTGCTCATTTCCACTACGTTTTAAGTATGGGTGCTGTATTTGCCTTATTTAGTGGATGATATTTCTGAATTCCTAAAATTTTAGGGTTAGATTATAACTTACTTTACTCTAAAGCTCATTTCTGAGTTTTATTCACAGGGGTTAATTTAACTTCAACATTTCTTAGGTTACAAGGTATGCCACGTAGAATTAGTGATTATCCTGATGCTTTTACAGGTTGAAACTTTATTAGTAGTATTGGTTCTATAATCTCTGTAGCTGCTACAGCATTATTCTTACACATTGTATACTTACAACTTGTTAAAGGTAAAGCTATCTTTGGATACCCTTGAGCCGTTCCTCAATTATTTAGTGATTACTTACGTATACTTAAAGATAAATGTGCTCCAGGATTAGAATGAGCATTACATAGCCCACCTAAACCTCACGCATTCACTAGCTTACCATTACAAAGTAGTGGTATACTAAGTTCTCTTTTTATAGGAATAAGCTTTTTATTTACTATATCAAACGAATTTATATGTGATGCACCTAGAGCTTGAGGACTTTACTCATAATAGATGACATTGCTAATATAGATAGTAGTAAAAATAAAGAACCTAACAGTGTGTATAAGAATAAGTAAAAACTAGCCTTTACTCTGTTATCTGATCCAAATATACCTATCAATATAAATAAAGGAGGTAAAATAGATTCAAAAAAGATGTAAAAGAGTAAAATATCTAACACTAAGAAAACCGCTAATAATAAAGTTTCTAACAACAGTATTATAATAACATAAGATTCTACATCTTTTGTTATTGATTTTCAATTCGATACTAGTGATATAGGTATAATTATTGTAGTTAATAGAATGAAATATATAGATAAACCATCTACCCCTAAATAAAAATCAAAATAACTTATTTCATGATATTCTTGTACAAATTGAAACTGATTTGTACTAAAATCAAATAAAATAAAGATTATTAATGAGATAAAGAAGTTTAAGATAGATGTAGTTAACGCTATGAATTTTATATTTCTTAATGAAACTCCATTATCCCTATTAATTAATATTGCAAGTACACCTAATATAGGAGTTAAAAGTAAAGATGATAATAACATTTATAAAACAAAAAGAATAAATACCTCTATTTTGTATAGAATGATAATGTATCAGCTATACATTTACAATTCACCGTATGCATAGTAAGGTAATAAATTCTTGATAAAAAGCATACATATATTAAATGTATGCTCTAAAAATTGATCATTCTTATCTAAGACTTGAACTTAGATTAGGATATTAGGAATATCTTGTTCTGCCATTAAACTAATAAGAATTTTGTTATTAAATTTTATAACATGGCACAATACTATTATAGCATAATACCTTTTTATGAAGTTATATATTCATATCATTATTGTGCATGAAGATAAACTCGTTTACTATTAATTAATGATTATTAGTATAAGTTTTCAATTTTTTGTTTTGATGGGGCTTTAACAAACACCTGTTTAATCTTCTCCCCGTAATTGCTCTAGGAATCGTAATTACTAATGCAATTTTCCACTAGATAAATACCCCCCCCCCTAGAAGGGGGGGGAACATCTTTTATCTACTGGGATTTGTTATACTATTATGGATAAAAATGTAACTATCCTTTTGGGACGGTCACCATAAGGGACTATAAATAACAAATTTTACCATTTTCATAACAAGTTAACGGTAGTCTAACCGTTATTTTCTATTTAACTGTTAAGTTTTTTCTATTTTTTGTGTCTTAAATCCACAAAAGTATTTTCAACAACAGTAACACCATACATTACAAAAGTAAAGTAGAAGAAGTATAAAACGGTACTTATTTGACCAAATTCAATAAATGGAGACTCAACGTGTTTAGCCCCTAATTGCATTAAGATTAAGAAATTAGCAACAAATACAAAGAAAGCTGCTTTACTTAAAGGTCTAAATTGCATACCTCTTGATCTACTTACATCTGTAATAGGTAATAGTAATAATATAAGAATAGCTGCGAACATTGCTATAACTCCTAATAATTTGTTAGGTATAGATCTTAATATAGCATAGAAAGGAAGAAGGTATCATTCTGGCACGATAGCTGCAGGAGTTTGCATAGGATTTGCCACAACATAGTTTTCACTATCTCCTAATACATTAGGCATAAAGAACACAAATAAAGATAATACAAATATAAATGCAAATATTGTAATAAGATCTTTAAATATGAAATAGGGAGCAAAAGATATTCTTTCGTAGTTTCCTGATACACCTAAAGGATTTCCTGATCCAGCTGTATCGTGTAAAACGATTAAGTGCATTAGTGCTAAAGCAGCTAATACGAAAGGTAAAACGAAATGTAATGAGAAGAATCTATTTAATGTTGCATTGTTAACGCTGAAACCTCCTCATATGACGATATAAACGAATATTAATCGTTTTAATAGGGCATTTAATCCCTATTTTCACCAATTTTATATATATTTGGTGTTTAGACTATGTCTTCAACCAAGCATCATTAACTATAGTATTTAATGATTGGTTGTGGGGTACTCGTGTCGAGCTTATTGTTGGTATTACTCACTCATTAGTCGTTGAACGTTCTTGATCCATTTATAATACCGAATCAAGCTTCGCTGCAAGTAATCTATAAATCGGAGGTTATTATTTATAGATGTTCTTGCAATTCTCCCCATTTGCCTATTGAATGTTACCATTCAAAGGAGCCCATTAATACAGATAAAAGAAAATAAAAATGAAAGAATGTAATTATTTGTTGGAAGGAAAGTTAAGATTACCATAACGATTGCTATTTCTTAAATCATTTAATCATTTTATATAAGAAATACTTTTAAGTCCTATCAAAGAATGTAAACCTGAAAAAGAAAAGAAATTTATCACAGTTTGTATGTCAGCTTTGGATGATACAGAAAACTGATTATACATATTTTTTTCAATATCTATCATTCTACTTGTATCAAACACTAATTTAAATGATTCAAATAAACTAGGATGCATTCTTTGTTTCAATTGAAAACAACCGTCATTATTACTTTTTATAAAAAATGACCCTTCTGCCATTGTAAAACCAACTATTCAATTTTTAAAGAAACTTAATTTAACATAATCTACTGCATCTACTGGTAAGTTAAATATTTTAACCATATTATTTATATCTGGTATAAGATCAAACCTTTTTATGTCTTTATCTAGTATTACCATAGCAGTGTTAAATTGGTTATTTCTTGTTTCAGTTAAAAAAAATATGTTATGGTGTAATAATAATGGGAACAGAATTTCTTGTAAATCAGTTTTGTTAATAATCAATTTACAAGTTGGACTTTTATTATCTTTATATATAGTAATCTTACCTAAATTTAGAACGGAACGTATATACTCTAAAGTTGAAATATCCTTTAAATGAATAGATATAACTAGCTTAATGGCTATAAATCCTTTAGTTGTTTTTGTTATTTGTATGTAACCGTCTCCGTCTATCAATCCTGCTAAAAAAGACAGAAAAGAAGGAGGTATGGATAAATATTCTTTTTTGCTACATCTAACATTTTTATTTCCTTTTTTTAATGCGTTAGCACTAACAGTACCTATCGTAGGTAGTAAACTAGATAAGCAATAAACTGTAGTGTAGTTTTCTGTAAAATTATTTGACTCAACAATATCTTGTCCTACTCAAGGGATAGCACTCATAAGGTTAGTAATAACTGTAGCACCTCACAATGACATTTGTCCGTAAGGTAGAACATACAAACTTACTTATTATTAATATATTAACAATAAGCTAAAATAACTTTGAATTCGTATATTTTATTAGTTAAACACATCTAACTAAAAGTTTCGACTGTACATTAAGCAGCATTTCAGCCACCCATTAGTGACCCAGTCTGTAGCGACCATTTATATGGCCGACGGTCTTAAAGTTTATTAAGCTTCTTTAACCGTTTTCACTAATATCGCCAAATAATATTAAATATTATTCTATAACCCCGTCGGGCTATACCACTTTAATCTTTTTTTTTTTATAAAAATTGCAAAAAGATTTTTACTCATGGGACTATGATTTATATAAGAATATAAATATAAATTTTAAAATGTAATTTTTAAATAAAGTATAGAAACAATTTTTAACAAAAAAGACCTATTTATTACGAGATATATCTTCTACTATTCATTGTCTTTTTACTAATTTCTTTTCTGTCTGTAATGCTCTCCTAATGGTTTTTTCATCACAATACACAAGGTTTAAACCTAACTCATTAATAATTGTTTCTAGTCTTTCAGACATTATAATACTATTTGAAGAACTACTTGTAGAATATCCTCTTTTCACTATACTATTTTTTTTTGAAAAAAAAATTGTCTTTTACTATTTACTTTAAAATTCATTACATTCTTTTTATTAAAATTTACACTTTCTTTATTACTTATATCAAACCATTTTGGGCTATGTTGGTAACCCAGGAAAGCTGTAGCCATCATTAAGATAAAGATAACAGTACCAATAGTTCATACTAGAGTTCTAGGTGCTCTGTAAGATCCATAGTACATACCTCTACCTATGTGTAAGTAAACTACGAAGAAAAATGCTGAAGCAGTGTTACTATGTAAATAACGTATTAATCACCCGTTGTTTACATCACGCATAATATGCTCTACACTATTAAATGCTTCTGCTACACTAGGGTTGTAATGCATTGCTAAAGTTACACCTGTAACAATTTGTATAATTAAACAAAAGGCTAATAAAGAACCAAAATTTCACATGTAACTTAAATTTAAAGGTTGTGGTGAATCTACTAAGTAAGAATTCGCTAATCTTAAAATTGGATGACTTTTTAATAATCTCATTTATTTTTTTTTTATTTTTTAAGCTTATTTCTATTTAATAAATTATGTTAACAGTTATACTGCTTTTATTACTATTTTACGAATCTATTATAAACCGTAAAATCTTTTATAAATTTCCTGTTATTGTTTATATGTATTAGTATATAGACATCTATACCCAATACATTACTACTAAGTTCTATACTTGTTGACCCATTTTAATACCCATTCCCATGAAACTTACTCCTTTTCTCTTTTAAAATAAGTATATGATTATATATAATAAGTTAAGAAAGCGATTCGGACACTTAACCTCTTACCTGTAACAGAAGTGCTCTCCTAGTTTTTTTTAGTAATCTCTAAAAAGAAATTACGTCAAAAAAAAAACAAAAGCTAATCTCTTTTATAATTTTTTTTGTGGGGTGGGGTGGGGGGCTTTAATAATCGTAGGTAAATCATAGATGAATCTTCTCCCCCCGATTGCTGTAGAAATATAAGTCTATCTTGCAATCTTCCAGCAATAAGAAACATTTATCTACTGGGATATGTTATACTGTTTTGCCGCATGTAATTTAAACACAAGCGAACTGTTTTCATAACATGTTTATTGTAAACAACTATTAAACGTTAAGATCCTCAATAATATATGGATACAAATAAGAATAATCATACAACATCAACAAAATGTCAGTAAAGTATTCCGGCTTCTAAGCCTAAATGATAATTATTTGTTAAATGATATGGTAGTACACGTCATAGACCAACAGCTAAAAATGCTGTACCTATCCCTTCGTTGAAAAAAAAAGTTCTAACTAAAAATATCATTTAAAATTTCTATTATAGTTTCTAATAAACTAGGTAATACTTTATAACCCGAATAGTTATGATTATCTTCTTTCTTATTTAAAGTATTATCTGATTCATACAAACTTGAATTAGATTGATCTCTTAGAGAATTAGTAGATGATTCATCATTAGCATAATTTCTAGCTTCAGATAATTCTTTTATTTTTTCTTTCCTAGCTTCTACAAGAGCTTTATTTAATTCTGGTAAATCGCTTACATTAGGAGTTTTCCCTTCAAAAAATTCTTTAACATGGGGATCCTTTCTTAGACCATTTAAGTGTGAATTTTTCTCTTTTTCAGAATCAGGAAGTTTTTCATCTAAAATCATAGCATCATTTGAATCTTTCATTAGTTTTTCAATATGTTCTATTTCTTCTTCTAATTCAAAACTTTCCTCCTCCTCGTTGGCTCCATCATTCTTATCAGTACCACCTTTATCACCATCATCGTTGCTAGACCCTTCGGATTTATATATTATATCCGAATGAGTACTAGTAGAAGTATTGGCATAAACTATACAAGTAGATATCTTAAGATCCTCAATAGTATATGGACACAAATAAAAATAATCATACAACATCAACAAAATGTCAATACAGTATTCCAGCTTCTAATCCTAAATGATGATTATTTGTTAAATGATATGCTAATACACGTCATAGACCAACAGCTAAAAATGCTGTACCTATCATTACATGTAATCCGTGGACAAATTTGTTATCATAAGAGCTCTTTATCTCTTATATCCATTCTTTATCAGAATGGTTCAGACTATGTCTTCATTTATAAAGTATTTTTTTTTTTTTATAAATGTGGGGTGTTCGTGGTAGAATTATTGTAAATAAAGTACTCATCTACTAGTCGTTGAGGCTTCATGTATCCCTCAAAATAAAGATAATTGCTTGTGTAACTTTTTTTAAAAATTTATTAAATACATGCTTCGCCGCACATTGTCCATATTATCTTATTGGCAGCGCCTTATAATAATGATGGAGTTTCATGCTATTTACCCCATTTTCTATTTTAATTAATAAATTTATGAAAATTTATCTATTTCTATTCATATTTCTTTTTATTTTCAAAATTTCTTTTAATGTAGCACTATGTTCATCGTACTTGTTAATTTCTCCTACGATATTAACTATTTTTTTGAAATCATAGAAATCTAGTAATTTATTTCCTCTTAAAGAGTATTTTTCAAAAAAAGGTATTATTTTATTAGTAATATCATATAATTTATATACTACATAACTAGATTGAGTAGGTCTAGTTTTCACAGTTTCTACTAAACCACAATTTAAATAAATTACCAAATTTTCTAGTAAATCTATATCACGTATATGTTGTGCTATATAAAAATACGGACTTACTCTATACCCTGAATGGGTCTTGGATGTTTTTACATAAAAACAACCTTCACCGTCAACAAACCCCGCTACTCAAAATGGATTAAAATCTTTGGTAGATAATATTAGGTTTCTTGCCGCAGGTATAATATCGGGAAACATATCTAATAATGACTTTGATAAACCTTTACTTATAGAGGCTTTGTAAGATAATATTTTGTTTAAACCTTGTTCAGTTTTATGTTGACCATTGTAAAGTATATCTACTACTGAAGAAAACATACGGAAATCTTCTCTCTTTTGTGTTAATAGATTATATTTGTTAAAATGAGGTATTATTACATCTTTTAGTGCTTTAATGGATTGAACCGAATATATTACGCTAGGTTTACCATTTTTAACTCTTTTTATGATAGTACCTACTGTGAAAAAAGCATTTATTTGTTTAAGTAAATCAAAATCTTTTTCATGTAGTTCTATAGTAAAAATTGGTGCTATACGTAAAGATTTAAACCTTTTTTCATCTTTAGCTATTCTAACAGAAAAGCTAGATTCAGCATCACAAAATCCTGTTATTCAATTAGGATTTAAATTACTAGTAGAATTTATGGGGTTAGAGCTCTTATCTTGAGCTTTAACCGTTGAATAGTTAGATATTTTAATTTTCATATATATGTTTTTTAAAATAGGGGCTAGAATTAACCCTGTTCCAAAGTAAAAACATGATCCAAAAGCTCCATCTGAAATAGTGAATGATGATACTGAATATTCAACACCTTGTAGTGCTGTAAATATAGTTGCTAATATGATAGTATATAATAGACCATATAAAGCTTTACTTCTTTTTCCGTTAATTAAAAAATGATGTGCATATGTAACAGTAAACCCTGAAGCCAATAAAAGCACTGTATTTATTAATGGTAGTTCAAAAGGATCAATAGCTTCTATTCCCATAGGAGGTCACATAGCACCTAACTCTACTGCAGGTGATAGAGCACTATGGAAGAATGTTCAGAATATAGCTAAGAAAAATAAAGCTTCAGATACTATAAATAAACCAACACCCAGATTTAACCCTCTTTGGACAGCAAGAGTGTGATTACCTAAGTATGTACCCTCTGCTATTACATCTCTTCATCAGAATGACATAGCTAATATTAATGATGTTAAACTCATCATTAAATTGTATTCTGCATAAGCAAATCCATGGAATGATAAAACTGCAGATGTAGTAAGGCTTAGTAAGCTAATAGATGTATATAAAGGTCATGGAGAAGGAGATACTAAATGAAAAGGATGTGCTTGAAAATTACTTCTGTTTAAGTTTAACATGATATTTAAGAATAAGTTCATAATACGCCTTTTTTTTGAAAATCACAACCAAAACATTCAGCATAGCTCTTCTACTCCTTACTTTTTTATTAATATATATCATGATATTAAAACAAAGTAAAAGGGAAAGCAGGTAACTATTTTCCTTACATTATTCTGAGAAAAATTGTATAGGGGGAAGCCTTTAAAATGAATCGAACATTTATCAGAATATTAACAGTATTCCGCTCTACCATTGAGCTATAAAGGCAATTAAATAATGTTATAAAGATATCTACTCCCCAAGAGGGGCTTTACCCTTGCATTTATTTTTTTCGACGTAATTTCGAGTATTCGAAATTACTAGAATAAAAATAACCGCAAACTTGCGGGGAGGGAAAATAAGTATATAGTTATATATAATAAGTTAAGAGAAACAACTTATTTAAACACTTAACCTCTATTCAATAAACGGATGCTCTCCTAATTAAGTTAATCCCTTTCATTATCTTTTTATTTTTCCTCCCCATACGGGGGAGGGTAAATTTGGCAGGCTTTAATAAACATAAGTTCATCTTCTCCCCCTAATTGCCTTTTACATTACATAACTGCAATTTTCCAGCTTAAATACAAAAGATTTATATTCCGGGATATGTTATACTATTATGTAAGGTAATTACTTTTCATAACATGTTAATTGTACAAAACAATTATTTTAATAAAATTTATCTTTAGTTATTACATAGGTTTTATCCTACTATTGTTCTTGTAATCAAGATAAGAATTTCTCTAGAGATACAGATTCTACAACGATAGGCATAGAACTGTGTAATATACCACAAATTTCTGAACATTGACCATAGAATGTTCCTAATCTGTTAATTAAAACAGAGAATTGATTTAATCTACCTGGATATGCATCACACTTTACTCCTAATGCAGGTATGGCAAATGAGTGGATAACATCTGCTGCAGTAAGAATAAATCTAGTATGTGTAATTTCAGGAAGAATAACTCTGTTATCTACTTCTAACATTCTTAACGCCCCTTCTTCTAAATCAGATTCAGGTACTAAGTAAGAATCAAACTCAACAAAATCTCCATCACTATTTAAGAAATCTGGATATTCATAACTTCAGTATCATTGGTGACCCTCTGCTAATACAGATAATGAAGGATCAGTAACTTCATCCATTAAGTATAATAGTTTGAAAGAAGGGAAAGCGATTAATACTAAGATTAAAGCAGGAGTAATAGTTCATACAAGCTCGATTAATGTACCATGATTAAGATATTTGTTACTTATAGGTGATTTAGAACTATCAAAGTTTTTAATAATAGCTCCTTGTATTCAACCTACAGCAAATAAAATTGCAACTAAGTAGTACATAATGTTATCATGTAGTTCTACTAGCGCTTCCATTTGTGGACTAGCACTATCTTGGAAGTAAAGTCCTCAAGCTCTAGGTGCATCACATATAAATTCGTTTGATATAGTAAATAAAAAGCTTATTCCTATAAAAAGAGAACTTAGTATACCACTACTTTGTAATGGTAAGCTAGTGAATGCGTGAGGTTTAGGTGGGCTATGTAATGCTCATTCTAATCCTGGAGCACATTTATCTTTAAGTATACGTAAGTAATCACTAAATAATTGAGGAACGGCTCAAGGGTATCCAAAGATAGCTTTACCTTTAACAAGTTGTAAGTATACAATGTGTAAGAATAATGCTGTAGCAGCTACAGAGATTATAGAACCAATACTACTAATAAAGTTTCAACCTGTAAAAGCATCAGGATAATCACTAATTCTACGTGGCATACCTTGTAACCCTAAGAAATGTTGAGGGAAGAAAGTTAAATTAACCCCTGTGAATAAAACTCAGAAATGAGCTTTAGAGTAAAGTAAGTTATAATCTAACCCTAAAATTTTAGGAATTCAGAAATATCATCCACTAAATAAGGCAAATACAGCACCCATACTTAAAACGTAGTGGAAATGAGCAACTACGTAGTAAGTATCGTGGAAGGCAATATCAAGTGACGCGTTCGCAAGAACAACACCTGAAAGCCCCCCTATAGTAAACATGAATACAAAACCTAATGCAAAAAGTAATGATGGTATAAAGTGTAAAGAACCACCATAACAAGTTGCTAATCAAGAAAATATTTTAATACCAGTAGGAACTGCAATAATTAATGTTGCTGCAGTGAAATACGCTCTTGTATCTACATCAAGACCTACAGTATACATGTGGTGACTTCAAACTACAAATCCTAAGATACCAATAGAACACATGGCGTAAACCATACCAAGGTATCCGAAAACGCTCTTGTTAGAGTTAGCTGAAATTGTAGTACTAATTATACCAAACCCAGGAATGATTAAAATGTAACAATATTTTGATTAAAGGAATAGCTGTGTATTATAACAGTCTTTTCTCATTAATACTCAAAAACTTTTAGATTCTTGTTAGGACTTTATCTTAAGTTGTAGTATTTTCTTCATGACGATTTATTAAAGATTTAATTATTAGTATTTTGGATAGCCCTTTATCTGTTAAGTGTTGTTTGTCTTGTATTAATCTATATACCTTTCTTCATCTTAAATAGCTTATATGCTTTCTAGATTGTAAGTGATATCGATCAAAATATTCTATAACCCTTTTAGCAGAACCGAAATTAGTAGAACCATAATAATAGGTATCTTGAGACTTCCTATATCCAATGTTTCCACCTAAGTATTCTTTTATTATATTTAACAATAAATCACTTTTTTGATCTATTTGAAAATTTAATCTTATTTCCGGTTTATTTCTGGTAATACGTTTAATAATTTTTATTTGAAAACTAGCATCCGCATCAGAAAAACCTGCTAATCAGTGGTTATCAAAATTTTTACTTGAATCTATAGTAAAATGAATATTTTGATCTGCATACTTAGTATGACTTAATACATTATTAACTACTTGGTTAAATCTGTGTTCTGTTCTTAATTTACCATTTATCAAGTTAATTATATTTAACATACCCTTTTCATTAGATACAATTAAAAGGTATGCGTTTTTGTCCTTTACTTTTCTTACATTACCGTAACCTAATCTTCCTTTCAAGTAATAGGCTAGAAATGCATCTGGAGAACTAAAAGTTATAACTAATTGTTGAGCTTTACTAAAATGACCATCCCCGTCTATTAATCCTGCTAGATAATAACCTAATTGTTCATTATTTAGAGGCTTCAAATGTTTAGGAACGTGATCTGATACACGTTTAACATTTTCTAAATTTACTACAACTCCGTCGCGTAGAGTCTCTGAGGTTCCATTTTTTATATATAAAATGTTACCGGCTGATTTCCTTCATTGTTCTAACTTTTTTACTGTGCCATATAAGGAGGAGTATTTAGAACTATATAGCGAAGGGGTCCCAGCATACAGCAACGTTAAGAGGCCTACATTCGTAACCTCAGGGTGTCCAAAGAATCAGAAAAGATGTTGGTATAATATAGGATCACCACCACCTGCTACCTCAAAGAATGAAGTATTAAAGTTTCTATCTGTTAATATCATAGTAATTCCCGTTAAATTTGTTGACCTACTGGATGAAATCCCATAGCTTAAAGTGTTGTTCTTTAAGCTTAAAAAGTTATTAAAACTTAGTGTAGGTACGCAAACACTCTCGTGCTTGATCGGACCATATCTTATATTTTTAAGTTGTAGAAGTTTTGTAAATGATCTCAAGTAAAATTTGTTCTGAAATTGTTCATACCTGATTTGATCTTTACTATTTTTTCCTTTCCTTCATCTGTATTATGCTCCTTTCTATCAAACATGTCTACTACTTCCATTCAATCTAATGAATCTAAATGTTTAGTTCCAAATAGAGGAAATTGTAAAAGATAATTTTTAGCATTAATATTACCTTTAAGGTTAGTAGTTCTAACTCTATACTCAGGTTTTGGTTTATCCGATCTTATTTTTTTTACTTCTGTTTCTAAAAACTCAGCAATATGACTTAAGAAATCCAAATTATCATATCCTTTGTGATCTTCTCGTCTTTGAGATATTTCTAATTTACATTCTAATTTAGGATATTTACCTGAAAGAGTAGTTCTTACTTGAAAAGAAGCGTCTGCTTCTATAAACCCTGACAGTCATGGATTGGAATCTAAAGACTCTTTAGATACAGGATGTTTTTCAATACTGGTTCCTTTAGTATTATTTAAAAAATCGATTAATGCATTAAGACTATGTATTTTAGGTGTTCTCATATTTCTATTTATTAATGAAATAACTAATAATATACCTTCATAGCTATTTATGGTTAATATATAAGCATCTACCCCTTTCTTTCTAGATAATGAACCTACACCTAACTCTTTTTGAACAAGTAGAGCTAAAGGTAAATCTTTTAAATGAAAAACTATTTGTATAGCGGGGTAATTTAACTTACCTTTAGGGTTTCTTAAAGTTTTTGGTATTATTATTGTACCATCACCTTCAATAAGCCCAGTTAAATAAGAACTAAAAAGGGATTTATTTAAATTTTTACTATTGTTATCAGTATGAATGCATCTAGCAGTTGTGCATAAAGGAAAGGTCAAAAGTTCCAAGCTACAGCAAAAATATTTTGGCGTATAGCCTCTGAGGTTCTCTAAAAAGTTCAAACTTAATAGATTACCTGCTGATTGCGATATACTTTCGTATAACGGTTCCCAGAATACGGCCAAATTTAGAGCCGGCAGAATTAGTTTACCGGCTAAAACAGGTAATGATAATAATAATAAAACAGCTGTTATAACAACTGCTCAAGCAAATAATATTAATTTGTGTAATCTTATTCCAGGACTTCTCATATTAAATGTAGTTGTCATGAAATTCATAGCTCCTAGTAGAGAACTTATACCAGAAAGGTGTAACCCAAAAATAGCTAAATCTACACTTGGACCACTATGACTTTGTATACCTGATAAAGGAGGGTAAAGAGTTCATCCTGTACCTACACCATTTTCTATACCACCTGCAAATAAGAATAGAACAATACTAGGAATTAATAATAGGTAACTAATATTATTAAGTCTAGGGAATCCCATATCAGGTCCTCCTAGTCCTAATGGTAGTAGGAAATTACCAAATCCTCCAATTAAAGCAGGCATAACCATAAAGAAAATCATTATAATAGCATGAGCAGTAATAATACTGTTATATAATTGGTTATCAGCAATATACTGAACACCAGGTCCTGACAGCTCTAATCTTATTAAAACAGAAAAAGCAGTTCCAATTAAACCTGCAAATAGTGCATATATTAAATATAATACACCAATATCTTTAGCATTTGAAGATAAGAATCATCTTTCAAATCACATGCTAATTCCTGATGTTTTTATAGTAAGATTATTGTATTCATTCTTATTAGATAATATAACGTTCCTAGCAGATAAGCTACTAATAGAAGGGGAACAAGAGGTCACATACATCTAAAAGATAAGTGTAGGTATATATTTTATTCATATAAATATATTGTTAAAAAAGTTCATTTTACTACACTTTTAAGTTATAGTAATAAAATTACACGGTTTATCCGTTTAAAAGGTTTCTTTTTCCCTACATTTTTTTTGGTTATTTTTCAATAACTGTCTTATTGCTTTAGTTTCTTTTTTCTTTTTCTACCCCCGCAGGAGGCGGGCCTTGAAAAATAAACAAACAGTTAAGCAAAAGAAAAAATAATATCTTTATTTAAAATATATTTTTATTTTATAATAAAATATATTATTTATAAAAATAAGCAATTGGGTAGAAACAAAACATCTATATGTTTTTTTTTTCATAGAATTTTTATTACAATTTACTTGTAATAAAATTACAAGTAAAAACTTATTAATTTACAAGAGCCACACATGTTTATAAAATGAAATAAATTACTTTACTTCCTAACTAGGCTAGTGAAGGACTTATAAGCCCAATCACTACACTATTTATTTTTACTAATCCCTTGCGGTTATTTTTTCTTTTGCTTAACTATAGCAATAAACCATTGAGCAAAAGAAAAAAAGAATTAAGTATAAAAATCTTCCGTTTTTCCCCCCTTCCGCTGTTAAATTTCTTTCCAACACGGTATCCGTATCCCTTCAGCTTCTTTTCTTGGGCCTGAATCTTCTTTTCCTGAGCCTCCACCCCTTTACCCTGCTCATTCACCATCTCACGAAGTTTTTCGATCACGTTATACTGGGCCTCTACCCTATTATCCTATTCACCCTATTACGAAGTCAATCAACCACCTCCTCAAGTCGATTCCTGCAAAGCAGTGAGGATTGGGTAGAATCGAAGTATATAAGGTTGGGCTGAAGGAGGTGAGGGTTCTAAATCGGTTATGTCTCTTGGAGGTTGAGCCGAAGGAGTTGTATTTGGGATAGTTACTGAAAAAAGTCAGTAACAAGTAATGTAAGGGAGGGAGTAAAAAAGGGTATAGGTATGCTATGAACTTACCACTTTCTTCGTTAGCAACCTTTACAACAACGCCGTTCCCCTTACTGAAGTAACCCTGCCCCTTCTTCTGGTTTCCACATGCTGAGTGGCCTGTGCCTCGCTTTGAGTTGGACATTGCCAATATAAGCAAAGATAGATAAGCACCAATCTGTGAGGAAAGAGCTATCTTTAGCTCTTTCAGATGACGCGTCCCTATTCGGGACGCGAATCGCAATGAGTCATAGACAAGATTCCACCAATAGATCGATCCGCCTTATCTTTTGTTGTCCACCTAACAGGTTCTCCACCCGTATTTCCGTACTGTTGCCTACTTGGCACTGCGGTAGCCTAGTCTCGGCTCAACTGTTGCCTGCTTGGCACAGCGAGAACTCGCTGTTGCCTGCTTGGCGTTTTAGAGTATAAGTACCACCCTTTTCTCCCAACTATTTTGTTTTCACTACCTCACAAAGGCATCGCATAACCGGATAACCCTTTTAAATACTTCTTTTCATACCAATAATTTTTCACATCCCACCTTCTCAATACACACCACAAACCTACCGTCCCCAACCATCCTTTCGCATACCACTTTTATCGACACACTTCGCCAAACCACCCTTTCACCTATCATACCACATCACTCTCACACCACCCACAATGTCTCCTACTGTACCCTCCACCCTTCCCACTATGGAAGTCTGGACTACCAAACCCGCCCACCAAAATCTAGACCCGTTTTTTTCTGAACGTCTCCTCTTTCGAACTCTCGTTGACTCGGATTTTCCAGCATATCGCACGATATTAGGGGAAGGGAAAGAAAAACGGAAGATTTTATACTTAATTCTTTTTTTCTTTTGCTCAATGGTTTATTGCTATAGTTAAGCAAAAGAAAAAATAAGGATTAGTAAAAATAAATAGTGTAGTGATTGGGCTTATAAGTCCTTCACTAGCCTAGTTAGGAAGTAAAGTAATTTATTTCATTTTATAAACATGTGTGGCTCTTGTAAATTAATAAGTTTTTACTTGTAATTTTATTACAAGTAAATTGTAATAAAAATTCTATGAAAAAAAAAACATATAGATGTTTTGTTTCTACCCAATTGCTTATTTTTATAAATAATATATTTTATTATAAAATAAAAATATATTTTAAATAAAGATATTATTTTTTCTTTTGCTTAACTGTTTGTTTATTTTTCAAGGCCCGCCTCCTGAGGGTGAAAAGAAAAAACTAAAGCAATAAGACAGTTATTGAAAAATAACCAAAAAAAATGTAGGGAAAAAGAAACCTTTTAAACGGATAAACCGTGTAATTTTATTACTATAACTTAAAAGTGTAGTAAAATGAACTTTTTTAACAATATATTTATATGAATAAAATATATACCTACACTTATCTTTTAGATGTATGTGACCTCTTGTTCCCCTTCTATTAGTAGCTTATCTGCTAGGAACGTTATATTATCTAATAAGAATGAATACAATAATCTTACTATAAAAACATCAGGAATTAGCATGTGATTTGAAAGATGATTCTTATCTTCAAATGCTAAAGATATTGGTGTATTATATTTAATATATGCACTATTTGCAGGTTTAATTGGAACTGCTTTTTCTGTTTTAATAAGATTAGAGCTGTCAGGACCTGGTGTTCAGTATATTGCTGATAACCAATTATATAACAGTATTATTACTGCTCATGCTATTATAATGATTTTCTTTATGGTTATGCCTGCTTTAATTGGAGGATTTGGTAATTTCCTACTACCATTAGGACTAGGAGGACTGATATGGATTCCCTAGACTTAATATTGGTTACTATTATTAATTCCTAGTATTGTTCTATTCTTATTTGCAGGTGGTATAGAAAATGGTGTAGGTACAGGGATGAACTCTTTACCCTCCTTTATCAGGTATACAAGTCATAGTGGTCCAAGTGTAGATTTAGCTATTTTGGGTTACCTTTCTGGTATAAGTTCTCTACTAGGAGCTATGATTTCATGACAACTACATTTAATATGAGAGTCCTGGAATAAGATTACACAAATTAATATTATTTGCTTGAGCAGTTATAACAGTGTTTTATTATTATTATCATTACCTGTTTTAGCCAGTAAACTAATTCTGCCGGCTCTAAATTTGCCGTATTCTGGGAACCGTTATACGAAGTATATCGCAATCAGCAGGTAATCTATTAGAGATTTGAACTTTTAGAGAACCTCAGAGGCTATACGCCAAAATATTTTTGCTGTAGCTTGGAACTTTTGACCTTTCCTTTATGCACAACTGCTAGATGCATTCATACTGATAACAATAGTAAAAATTTAAATAAATCCCTTTTTAGTTCTTATTTAACTGGGCTTATTGAAGGTGATGGTACAATAATAATACCAAAAACTTTAAGAAACCCTAAAGGTAAGTTAAATTACCCCGCTATACAAATAGTTTTTCATTTAAAAGATTTACCTTTAGCTCTACTTGTTCAAAAAGAGTTAGGTGTAGGTTCATTATCTAGAAAGAAAGGGGTAGATGCTTATATATTAACCATAAATAGCTATGAAGGTATATTATTAGTTATTTCATTAATAAATAGAAATATGAGAACACCTAAAATACATAGTCTTAATGCATTAATCGATTTTTTAAATAATACTAAAGGAACCAGTATTGAAAAACATCCTGTATCTAAAGAGTCTTTAGATTCCAATCCATGACTGTCAGGGTTTATAGAAGCAGACGCTTCTTTTCAAGTAAGAACTACTCTTTCAGGTAAATATCCTAAATTAGAATGTAAATTAGAAATATCTCAAAGACGAGAAGATCACAAAGGATATGATAATTTGGATTTCTTAAGTCATATTGCTGAGTTTTTAGAAACAGAAGTAAAAAAAATAAGATCGGATAAACCAAAACCTGAGTATAGAGTTAGAACTACTAACCTTAAAGGTAATATTAATGCTAAAAATTATCTTTTACAATTTCTCTATTTGGAACTAACATTTGATTCATTAGATTATGATAAGATGTTTATGAAAGGGGAAAAATCAGATGAAGGAAAGGAAAAAAGTAAAGATCAAATCAGGTATGAACAATTTCAAAACA
>NW_025091344.1:0-16585 GCF_907166805.1 Alternaria atra
ACTTGAGTGGGACAGTTAGCTTAGTAATGTAGTAGTGTTTAGTCCCTTAGCAGTCAAGTAAATCAAGTACTTAGAAGCAAACCAAGCAAGTCAAGCAAGCAACAAATTGCTCCCAAGCAAGTCAAGTTACGCCTACTCTCTAACCAAGCAAGTCAAGTTTGAGGCAGTGACTTGCTTGACTTGCTTGTTGGCAACTGTGGTGATGGCACTCCACTGGGACCACATCAAGGACGATCCCATAATCATCCGTACTACCAATACAACTTCGTGGGGGAATCTGCAGGCTTCGGACACTCTTACGAAGGAAGACAACCCCCAAGAGATCTTGCATCTCAAAGCGTTGATGCAGATGCTGCCAGACTGCGCTGATAAGCTGGCATGTACGACTGCGATTGATGAGCTGCATGAAATCTGGATGCGGTTGCGATGCCGCTCTTCGGACCAAGATGAGTACGCCTTGCTCTTTCTGTGGCCAGCTCAGGTCAGCACTCGCTTCCTAAGTCTTCTCGCAGCTCACAATCCTGTCACTTGTATCATCACTGGCCATTTTGCCGCCATAATGGCTCAGTGTCGTCCAGTTTGGTGGGCGTTCAAATGGCCGCGCTGGTTGCTTGTCGCTTTAGAGCATCTGTTGGCAACGACACCTGATCTGCTTAAGTGGCTAGCATGGCCGCAGCAGATTATCTATGCTCAGACTTCGAGTGTGATCGCCGCACCAGACGCATCCTGAACACGCGTTTTTGCGGACCTTTTCAATATCGTATAGCAGACAGCATACATCCTTTAGACAACACGGTATACAATTCTGGAGTGAGTTATATAAGATAGTACGAAATTCAGTTCGCACAGCATTCGGCAGCCAATCATGGTTCGCGTGACTATGCTCTAGTAATGTGTTACAAGGAGCTTACTCCGTAGAAGCGGTTTGCGCCTTGAAGTGCTACGTCGTGAGGCATATCCGACAGAAGGGCTCCATTGACGAGGCAGTGTATGGTATATCACAATCGCTGGTACGATACTCGATGTCTGGCGTAGGTAGCGTAGGTGGATTAGCACAACAGGGATGCTCGGCTGTATACTTGTGGCTGGATTGAGCAAAGCTCTGGGATACTCTACAGGGATGTTTCAGTAATTTGCATAGCCTCCATGAGCATCAGTTATCGCCTGACAGCGGTCTCACACTGTGCCTATGATATCTCTAAGGTCCTACCAGGTAATAGTTTCCTATGCTTCCTGTACAATGGTTCCGAGTTGACAGTATGCACACTGCCGTCTATTAGGCTAATCAAGATAGTATAGCTCTATACAGTCCTTTACATTATTCTACACTGCCTCAATTAGGTTAGGATCTAGCGAGGATGACGGTTAGAAAATAGGCACGATGCCTCACTCTTGAAGCTTGCCAAGGGCATAACGTGTTCCACCACTCATCCGGCCACACCGGTCCTTCGGCCACCCCAAAAACCACCAAACATGACGAGAATCGCACCTCAAGATTTCAACATCCGCTATGCAGAAAGACTTAGTGTTGTAACATAAGCTTCTTACACTCCTTCTTAGACATATATTAGAGTATTAAGGTTTATAACTAAGCTGTTGTTAAGATATTAAAATTCGGGGGCTAAAATAGGGATAACATCTCATGTATCAATAATGACTGGATCTAATTGTGTTATATATACAAATATACTCTGCAGGCGCGAAAAAGACTATATTGAAAATCTTAGTCTTTCTGCATAGCGGATGTTGAAATCTTGAGGTGCGATTCTCGTCATGTTTGGTGGTTTTTGGGGTGGCCGAAGGACCGGTGTGGCCGGATGAGTGGTGGAACACGTTATGCATGTAACGGGCTAGAGCCTAGATGCTATAACGATCCTCGGTGGAACCTTCGGAGTGTCCTCGGCACTCTAGAAGCTTCGAGATACTACGCGAACGACAAGCTTGACGTGTATAAATATCGCAGCACCGTAGATAGGTTTTCCTCTTCATCGAATACAATCCTGTTACCAGGCATCAGCAACCTTTGCGTAGCCCCTTACGTCTTGATTGGCTTAACCTCTCGTCGCCTCAGGGTCTTTAGCAGAAGGATGTATAAGAGAAGAGAGGTTACTGAAACTATTAGAGATGGGTCAAGAGAGTGGATATCAGTTATAGCCTGCATATGTTCAGATAGGACGGCTCTAGACCCGGGCATCATCTATCAGTCAGACGCCAGCACGCTTCAAGCCAGCTGGGTGGCTGATATCAACCCTCAGGACCATTCAGCCTTTGTTACAGCATCCACGTCTGGATGGAGCAATAACGATATAGGCTTACAATGGCTTATCCAGGTCTTTGACCGGCCGACTAAGGACAAGGCTCGACTGTCATGGCGTCTATTATTTGTCGACGGCCATGCGTCCTATCTATCAATGGATTTCTTGGAATATTGTGATAGCCACCGGATTCTCCTGGCTCAGTTTCCATCTCATGCTACCCATACTGTCCAGCCACTTGACGTGGTTATGTTCAAGTCCCTTTCATCCCAATACAGCCAAGAACTTGATGCATACATGCTTTAAGGCCGGGGCATGTTATCTATGGCAAAGAGGGACTTCTTTGCCCTGTTCTGGAATGCGTGGATGAACAGCTTCAAAGAGCCTTTAATTCTTAAGGCTTTTGAAGCCACTGGCATCTGGCCCATCGCTCTATACTCACGTCTTTTCTGTGCTCTCAAAGGTGATCTCCACAATGTTTGCCGCTACCTTTCGTATGGTAGCCATCCTCGGTTCCATTCCAAATCTTTTGGCTGCCATTCATGTGTCTGACCATGTGCCTGCGTCTCTCCCATCCCAAAGCACGCTGCACACAGCCTGCTCGAGTCAGGCTCATGCAGCCGAGACGCTCTTCTCCCTACTCAGCATGTCCGCGATATCGAGCACCATCTATCATGACCAGCCTAGCGCTTTCAACAGTATCAAAGGGTCCCGTCCCATCTCCACCATGACTCCAGATTTGTTTGTTGACAAGTCTAACCATGACCACTACGCTAACGTCTACACACACAATGCCTACGCTCACCGCCCATCCCGCGATCCCTAGTAGGGACTACATAGAGATCGTCAATGAGTGGCGCGCGAAATTAAACATGGAGGCTCTTGTGCATGACCCTGAGCTGGAAACCAATGCCATGGACGCCGTGGTGGCAGGGAACGGCGCCGAGACCCACAAGCTCAACCCTGGTACCTTTGGCCAGGTAATAGCTCGAGGCAAGCTAGACACCTTCGAACACGTCTTCGTAGGTGGATGGCTCTGCGAGATTCCTGATCTTCCCGGACTGGGCGACGCCTGCGCAAGTCAGTCGGTAGGCTGGATCCACGACGGGCAGACGGGCCACGCGGAGATCCTCACATCGAAGGATTACGCGCGTATTGGATGCGCGTTGTATGCTGATGTTTGGTGCTGCGACCTTGCATGAGGTAAGTATTGGACTGGGGTTGTGAGAGTTGCTGATGTGCTGCCACGTTCCGATAAGACATGATCTTCCCGGGAGTTGTTGAGTGACAGTGATCTCAACAGACTCTATAATATCGACAACTGGGACACTCTAACTGACGACGACGACGAGAGTACAGCTCTAGGTAAGTCAACAGCAGCAACTAACCTACATTTTACTCTACACCTCACATGCTAACAGCTTCAAATAGAGGCTCTCTAACGGACCCTTCAGCGGCAACTCTAGCAGCAACTCTAACGTACTATCCTCCACCACGTTAATCGCCCAGCTCCCAAGCTCTTTACAATATATACCCTATACTATAACTGCTTGCTGGGTTATAATTGCAAATAATTACGCTGTAAGACGGATCCTCAAACGAGCAAGACGATCTGTACAATCTATTTTAGTTCTTTTTTTTTGACCTTAGAGTAGCAATCGCAACCTGCAAGACCTTCTTTTTGTTTACTACGGCAATCGTGATCACGACTTCCTAATTAGGCAACCAAACAACCAAACAACCAAATAAACACTAAGTAATTACTTGGTTATGCTCCTAATTAAGCAACCAAATCAATCACAACTTCAAAAACGACCTAATCAAAGCAAATAAGGGCCTCACCATTTGATTGATTTGCTTGTTGACAACTCTGCGGGCTAGCGACTTGGGACGACGAAACTCAACACTAAGGCTAGCGCTAGTACAGGCTATCAAGCCTATCAATCAAGCCTCAATCAAGCTCACGATCTCAGCTTGTTAGCCCTAACAATCCAAGCTGACGCCCTCAAAAAACGAGCAATCCAAGCTAACGCCTCAGCTTGGATTGGCTTGATTGTTGACAACTATGCAAGCTGCCTCTATAGCCGCTCTGAAATAGCGCTCACGCACACGCTGCACGACCTCGGGTACCGCATCGACGGTGTTGAAGCGGTATAGTACAGCTGCGCATTGCCTTCGATCGTCAACTAACTGAGTGCTGTAGGGCACAAAAGGCTCTTCATCTAACATCTTCTGCTTCTCAGTTTTCGGGAGACTTGGTGCTTGTTTACGCCAAGATAGCGATGGCTTTGGCGGTGCAGCAGTTGGGATAGCTGACAATAAAACCCACGGTGACTGTGCTCTCTGTTGGTGAGCCTCGGATGCTACTACAGAAGGATTGGCAGTGCCACGATCCACACTTTGCGCTGTCTGATCATGTATGCGTGGGTTGTGATATAACGAAGGTAGGATTTGGATAGGATGCATCACTCGACAGTCTTTGTTAGATACGTCCCTCTCGTAAACAGGTACAGGCGCAAGCGGAGATTGAGGATGATGAGCAGGCGGATATGACTGCTCTCTTAGACACGATACGTGGGACAGATCATGCCTGCCCGTTCCCCCGCTTGATGCAGGGGATGGAAACCTGCGTTCTTCGACAGTAACGCCACCATCAACAGTGTCTGCACTTTGAACGGGAGCGTGGGTGTCTTCGTGGATGCTCTGGCTGCTACCGAGGCCGGGCTCGCCATTAAGTATATATGCAAGATCGTAGCGGCGTGGTCTGCTTTCAGGCTGATGTGCGTCCATGTGCATTCGCGTTGGATCTGATAATGAAGGTAGAGACGTTGAAATTTCATTCTTTCGTAACATCATCTTGTCCATGTAGCCTTGGCAGATGACGCCGATAGGTGTACAGTTGTTGCATTCAGGCTTTGCTTCATCACACTTCTCCTTACGCCTTCTGCATGTTCCACACTCAGTCTTGGCCCGCTTCATGAGTGGTTTCTTTCGCCTCGGTTCGACCAAGACAGCACACTGCATTGGCTTTGTTGCAACTGCTCGCTCTGCGCTGCTCCAATCTGTCCTACGCACGGGGATGTGTAGCTCAGAAAATAGTGTTGTGTTACTGTGACTTGGGCTCATTGCGCAAGCATCGCGATGCTGTAATAACTGGATGTCACCCTGAGGTGATTCGTGCGACCGAGTAGTCCATCGCCCGCTATACCTGCGATAATCTACGGGGGGCTGTATGTGCTGCGGTGCAAGCTCCATGCTGTGCAACCTTTTCTGGTAGATGGGTGAACCACTGCAGCTCGCAGCTGCGGAAGGCTCTAGTAGAGGCCGTAGAGCCACAGCTAGTTCATCTGAAAACTGATCTGCTCTTTCAAGGGTTGATCGCGGTCCCCGACTAGGGCTTGTTGGAGATATGTCTACACCGTCGATTACAGGTGAGATAGGGTGGTTGACAGTGCGGCAGCCGTTCTTACATCGCCTGGACGCAGAGTCCTGATCCGCTTCCCCACAATTTGGTGGCTTTAAGGTGAACGAATCACGGGTAATAGGAGCAGTCTGCTCTCCATCAATAGTGTGCATGCTGTTTGCAATACGAACTTGCACTTCCCGATCAGGTACAACCTCAAGATCTCTGACACTCCGATTCAAAGCCGGCGGGGCCGGAAGACCTCCAGTTTCAGTCTCCGGGAGGCTGTTTTGCTCCGAAGTATGGCGTGCACACACTGCTAGAGCCGCTGCAGGCAAAGGGCACGTTTTGGCATCTCTACCCCTAGCCGGAGCATTGACACCCTGCTTGGCAAACGCCTGCTCGGCTGTGATCTTAGTATCTAGCCTCAACCCTAGCTGTGAGGATAACGCCGAGGGTGCAATCGGTGTACGGTCTATTGCTAAAACAGGTAGAGTATCTGCGCGCGATTTAAGGTTCTGCAGGTTGGACTCGCTCTGTTCTGAAGATGATGATATTGACCGCTCGGACCGTGCTAAAAGCCTTGTGAGCTCATCGCTTACGTCGGGCTCGGCCGGTGCATGTTGTATCACAGCCTTCTCATGAGTCCAGCAATCTTTGGAAAGTCGTCCTGGTGATCGTTCTGAACTCACCAGTGCCTTGCTTTGCTCCTCGACCGTCCCGCCTTGAAGTAGAACAAGTGCGGCTTTTTCGAGAACGGGTTCCCTCCACGTCTTTGTATAAGACACCACGTCGGCTTCTGCTTGAAGCTCCGGCTCTTTGTGAACAACTTCATTGGCGGGTGCGGACGGCATGGCCCCCAGGATCTCCAGCTCGCCCTGCATTTCTTGCTGTTCTTGTGTCTCCAAGGGCTTCCTGGTTGTGAGCAATGCAGACGTAGGTAAACCTTTCTCCTCAAGCGTACAAGCATGGGCTCTTTGTGACTCCCGCCTAGCCAGCTCCAATGGCTCTAGCCCCTCCTGACTTGGGTTCTCTGGGAGCTCACTTTCCTTGCATCCTGCATCCTGGAGCTTCCCTACGGGATCAGGGTGCGACGATAGTTGCATAATGCCAACACTACCGACCTTCTCGATGCAAGCCGAAGACTGAGCATGTAGACTGTGTCGCAAACCCAGCGCGGCCGGATCCGTAGCGCTCAAATCCTGTGGACACATGGTCAGCAAGCCATGCTAGCGTTATTGGAGAAAGGTCAAATCACCTCATTCGTATGGCCAGAAACGTTCGCGGTAGCTGGGTTCCGCTGGTTCGAGCCCGATGTTTCTTCCAGCGTAGTCGTAGTACTGATTGTCAGATTGACGTTGTTCTGCCTAGCAAGTATAACACCGCACGTATACGAGTTTCCACCTTCTAACGCACACGCACTTTGCTGTGGCTCTAGGAAGAGCGAACTGAAACTGCGCTGTGACTGATGCATTTGCTGCGGAAAAGCTGTCGAGACGCTTTGACATTGATTTACCCTCTTCGTCGGAGGTTGCCTAGACGTCACTAGTTCCGGCGATCCGCTCAAGGACTGCATTCGATTATCGGCTTCTTCAAACGATTGGGCTTGACTGTGGGTATGTCCTGTATCGGTGCTTCGAGCAGGAATGATCTCCTTCCACTCTGCTTCTAGGGCTGGAGTGACAAAATCGTGCGGTTCCCACGTCGGCTCGTACAGACGTCCTGTCCCTGGGTCGATGCCCTCCCATTCGACCAGATAGCACGATCCATTGTCCTTCAAGATCCTTCTCGCCGCCCAAAATATTTCGCTAGCAGGCCCATGATCTCGATGGGGTTCAGATGCGCTGGTGTAGGCGAGCTGTGTTATTCGACGTCGCTTGTTTCGGGCGAGAGTGTTCGAGGTCCGTTTTCGCTTGTTTGCTGCTCGCTTCGAAACCATTTCGTAATACGACAGTAAGTAGTAGTGTAAATTAGCCAGATTTTTTAAAACCGACTCTGCTGCTTTAAGACCGTACGATTTGTGTATGTGTGTGTGTGTATGTGTGTTTGCTTTACATATTTCCCGATACCATTTCTGCGTCCGATGCGTACGTTCTTAGCATTTGGGTAGGCTTCAGAAGCGTAACGGGGCAGGGCGCAAGCACAAAGGGCTTCCTCCCGGTTGGCGTTAAGGAACAGTGTGCAAAACTGGAGAGCGATGTGACGTAGTGATGCTGCACAAAAGTGACCTGCAGCGAAGACATGGCAACATGTCGCGTGACGTTGTGAAGTCGAGGAACCGTCGTCGTGCTCAGCAGCTGGTCGCTTGGACTCACTAGCGGCGCGGTTGCCAAGACTACAGTGTCCGTGCACCCAACGCCCAGAGTCACCGGACGCCCGCTCCGAGCCTTGAAGCCCATCACAGAGATGAGGCTACAGAGCCACGTACAATAGTTATTACTACGAAAATCTTTGGTGGAGTACTCTATAGACATATGCGATCAAGTTCCTCTATATATATTATTTATATAAGGTGGCGGTGCGGCCACTACGTGTAGTGTGGGTTCGCACGGGCGGAGGAGGCGTCGCAGGCTTCGGGCGACTACGAGCACCTACAGCACGACGCGCAGGCTTTGATTTGACTACAGAAGCTTTTGAGGTTGTAGATTTGCCTCTTTGGGACTGTTGTATACCTTTTGCAGAGTCGCGAGCCTGTTTAGCAGCGGCTCTGGCGGCCTTCCGCGCGTCTACCGTGTCCGTGCACTCAATGCGCACAATCAGTCAATGCGCGGGACGCGTCGCATACACCCTTTTTTGAGTACTTACTGCACAACACCACGATGGGCCTAAAAGAAGCGCTTGCAGAGGCAGATACTTTCGAATGCCAAGAAGATATTCCGTGGTCGCAATTGTCCACAAAGCATAATGTGGTGCGGTCAACGTTGACGCGACGATGGCGAGGCAACACGCGTTCCCGCGAAGAGGCAGGTTTAGCACGCCGCAAACTGCAACCACCACAGGAGGCAGAGCTTGTCAAGTACATAGATAAACTCACAGACGAACACTTACCACCTACAAGGGAGATGGTGCAAACTTATGCATCAGATGTTGCTCAGGTACCTGTCTCCGACGCCTGGGTTGGCCGCTTTGTCCACCGTAATGACGACCAGCTCACCTCTCAATGGTCAACGTCTATGGACCGCGATCGTCACAACGCTGATTCTGGTGAAAAGTACACACGTTACTTTGAGCTTCTGCACGAGAAGATACAGTTCTACGACATCCTGCCGGAGAACACTTACAATATGGACGAGAAGGGCTTCATGATTGGAGCTGTTGGCAGGATGAAGAGGATCTTCAGTAAGCGGCTCTTCAAGAGGAAGCAGTTTCGACAGCAACTCCAAGACGGCAATGGCGAGTGGATAAGCTTGTTGGCATGCGTTTGCGCGGACGGTACAGCTCTGCCAACAGGCCTCATATATGCGGCAGAGTCAAAAAACATCCAAGACACCTGGGTGGAGGATGTAAAAGCAGGCGAGCATATGTGCTTCTTCAGCACATCACAGAGCGGCTAGAGCAACGGTGGTCTTGGACTTGCTTGGCTCCAGCAGGTTTTCCATCGCTTTACAGCAGCCAAAGCTCGGAGGAAGTACCGCCTGCTGCTCGTGGATGGCCATGGGAGCCATCTAACCGAGGATTTTCTGGAGTACTGTCACCGGCACAAGATAATCTTAGCTGTTTATCCGCCTCACAGCACCCATACGTTGCAGCCGCTAGATGTAGTAATGTTCAAGCCTCTCAGCACAGCGTACTCAAAGAAGCTAGCAACACGCCTTCACAAGCACCGTGGCTTAGTTCCTGTAAAGAAAGCAAATTTCTTCTCACTTTTCTGGGACGCTTGAGTAGCCAGCTTCACAGAAAAGAACATTTTGAGCTCGTTCAACGCAACAGGCATACACCCCTTCGATCCCGACGTTATCCTCGATCGATTCACGAATAGCGACACAGAAACAGCAAGCGACGCGTCTTCTGAAGCTCCTACATATGGCGGAGATGCCTGGCAAAAGCTAAACACTGTGGCCAAATGAGCGTCGTGTGGTGCCTCGGAGAAGGACACCCCAACTATGAGACAATCGCTACACCATTTGGCTATACAAAACACTCTTCTAATGAGCGAAAATGAGGGGCTTCGCGACGCGTTAGTCACTAAGCGCAAGGGCAACACCAAGGGCAAGTCTCTAAGTTTGCTACAACATTATGAGTACTGGTGACCGGAGATGTTGTGGACTCCTCGCTCATTCCGCGAAGCCAAGGTGCGCATGAAGCAGGCAAAAGAGGAGCAGGAAGCAGATGAGAAAAACAAGGCCGACATGAGAGAGTTGAGGAAGGCTAATAAGCTATACAACGACAAGATTGCAGAAGAAAAGAAGGCGCAGCGTGCACGAGACCAAGAGGCACGGAGGAAGGCGAAGGCAGAGGAGCGCAAGGCAATCGATGCGCGCAAGGAGCAATGACGCAAGGACAAAGAGAAGAAAGACCGTGAAAAAGAGCTACAACTATCCTAAAGTGGCAAGCGAAAAGCTTCACAAAGTACAGCACCTAAGAAGAAGCAGAATTGCGGTGTTGCAGCTACGCGTCGTGGTGTTGTTGACACGCCGCGTACCCCAACACCGCCACCAAAGTACAACTCCCGTGGCCGCAAAATTGCTCCGCGCAAGAAACTGTAGTGGCAGAGTTTGTCGCATAAGTCTATAAAACACCCCACTAAGAAATCTTGTGATGATTGCTTTTGTGTGTGGCTTAATAGCCTCATTTTTGCAAAGTACTGTTATGGTGATGTGTGCGCATTGACTGATTGTGCGCATTGAGTGCACGGACACGGTACGAGCTCCTTCGTACTTGCTTCAAGATGAGCAACTTCAAAACCTATCTCGACACCCTCGCACCCAGCAAGCGAGTCAAGGCAGCCATGCAGTCGGCAGCCACGATGCTGCGTGGCGGGGTTGAGCCCCAATGCGAAATATTTAGAGACTCTATTCCGAATTGGGGACAGCGGCAGGAGGTCTGGACTCGGAAAACTTGGCCGAGAAACATATAGAGGATTTGCTCAAAGCGGCAACGAATCTTATGCAAGCATTGAATCAGCTTACGGCAGTGGCGAATGCGTATTCGGAGCGGTTGGACGATTTGGAGTATGCCCTGAAGAGCAAGAATGGCGAGCATGGGACTGGGAAGACGAAAGGGGGCGATGAAGCGGTGTAATCATGTGGAGTGATGAGATGATGGCTCGCCTCGAGGAGAAGTAGGGAGCCTCTATGAGATGGAAATGCGGCAATGAGGTGATGATGTAAAAGAAAGGTGTGGAGAGTGAGGCTTGCGCTAGTGCTAGTGGTGGTGCTAACAGACTAGTCAGTTGAAGAGATCCATCATCAGACCTCCGATCAAAAGCGTTCATGTCCATATCCTCGTGCGGCCTTCCCCGACTCATTGCTGTCGATCGTCGACGAGCTGGCTCCACCAGGACTGCCTTTCCGTTCTACGTTAGACCTGTGCTTGTGGGTTTTCTGTGATTGTGACCGCGCCACGCGCTCATCGACCGAGTTGGATGTGATGTATCCAGGTAGGTTCTGCTGCTGCTGCCATGACTCAGTTAGCATACTGGAGCCCAAAATTATCTCCTCGTCAGATCCGGCACTTTCTCTCCGAGCACGGGATGTTGTGATGGTGATGGACTTCTGGATCGAAGGCTTGAGGTTGGAGAGCTCCTTTCCAGACTGTTGCTGACCGGATGTGAGCGACGGTTTGCTCCACGGCATGGCTGAGGCTGAACGGGTGATCTCGAAAGCCTGTTTCAAGAGTGGCCGTAGCGTCGCGATGGAGCCAGCCGTTATGCCCAGCCCTACTTCCACTGTGCTCCACATGGCGAAGTCTGTTGTCCGGTGGAGGAAGTCTCCCTTGTATCCCTTTAGTGTTCTTGTATAGGGAAGACGAGCGATGGTTGCTGTGCAGCCACTGTTGATGGCGTTAGCGACGCTACTAGGAAGAGACGTTTTCGCAAAAGACATTGCTACTTACACTGCTGCGAGAGCAATGACTCCGGCCACGACGAACTTCATGCGCTTCTTCATCTGCAGATCCTTGACGATAAGGATAGGGAGCACTGCAAATACCCAATCCGCAAACGAGTTTAGACCCGATACTACGAATGTGAAGTTCATGACCAGTGTTGAGGAGAGACAAGTGCCGTGATGGGTAGGATCCAGATCCCACCAATATGAGGTTGGTTTGCACTGGAAGATGACGACTGAAGTATACGCGACTCCCACGACTGCTGAGACGACCATGATCATGCGGATGATCCATACGTGGATTCGGACGATGGTGATGCGCAGTAAAAAGAAACCAACGGAGATTTTGAGCATACACGTCGAAAGTGTATAGAAGACCTCGCAGAAAAACCAGAAGTGCAGGGCTGTTTGGGCGCTTTTATCTGTAAGTTTCTCACGGCGTACACCAGTGCCATGTAAAGCACCGCCGATTTGGGACACGAGGTATGATGTGAAGAAGCATAGTGTAAGGAGCATTGTGTAATCATCGATGCCGAAACCCTTCACCATGAAGATGCTAAGACTGAAATTAGTACCACGGCCCTCTAGAGAGAAGTATGGAACGGGCCTTACCGCACATAGCAGCGAAGGCTGACAGTGAGCCATGCTAAGACCATGAATGTGAGGGCGATGCCCAAGACTTGCCCACTTCGGTCCTCCATAGTTGATGACGGCGTGCAAAGAGTTTGGCCGAGAAAAGGTGATGAAGGTGAAGTAAAAGAAACTAATCATGTGGGAAGACTGGTGGTTCAAGAATGATTTAGCAGCAGCATATTGTATATCGACGAGTTGATTATGCCGTCTGGGGCGACCTTGCCCAGGTGGTGCCTCACAGACGTCTCAACACTTTCCCCGAGCCGTGTGGGTGTAACTAGCATGTTTTGAACGCTAGAATATTGTGCATTTGCTCTGGATATCCTTGCGACGGTAGTCGAGACAGACTGCTGTTCGGGGTGAGGTCTTCGTGGGGCGGGAGGAGGCCAGGCTGCTGCTGGAAGATCGGCAACATGCGTTCGGCCTGTCTGTGCCACATAAATGTGGCATTCACAAGTCATTGCAGCGACGCAAATGGTCGTGTGGCTTGTCGACAAAAGAAATCGAGTCGTGGTATGTGGGCTGCTAGCTCCTAGCTTGGGCAAGCGTTCGAGTGTTTTTGCCGCGGCCATGGTCCCGAAGATGAGGGGCACGGCGGGCATTTGACAAGTAAGCGGTTAGCGGATTGGATTAGGTTCGCGTTCTTGCAAGCGCACATCTCACTCAGGTGGGCGAAAGGGGCGCAGGACGATTAACACTAGCTGTAAGACCCCTATTCCGCCCTGAATGCAGAACTCTTTTCGCCTGTGCAGACATTTCAAGTGCCGTGTTTTGTGCGGCTCATTTTGCGCCCAGCACGTTTCATGAACCGTCCCCGTGTTCTGACAGCTTGCGATGCCGAATCCTCGTGTCTGGCTTTGGTGGCCGGATTCGCAAGAGAACTACTTCCCTATGCCCTATGGCTCTCAGAGTCGCTTTCCGTCCACGGCCTCCATGCCATGTATCCTCCGCAACAGCAAAACAAACTTCAAGAGAACAAACTCTGCTATGCTACTTCCCGTACCGTTCCGAGAACTCCATTCGCACCGTTCGTCCACTTCCCCGGTAGTAGTGATCTGTGATTTGCTTAGGGTTCAGAATCCTACTCGCCGCGGGCTGGAGCCACTTGGCTGCTTAGCGCGTCTGTTTGTCTGTACGCATTTGCAACAAACCCACTAGCCGCAGGTTCCCGACGGGGGAACTCGTCCGAGATGGTTGACATGGCGAACGAAAGCCTACGTTGTGCCACTGACAACCTTTGCCAACAATCTTGCGGACGGCGTGCTCGTTGGCCAGCCTTCATGTTGCGATTACGATAAGGACCTGCATGTAAATTCTCCTTTGACTAACGTGACGCCGTGCCTCGTATCCGGGTGGCGATCTGGTTCAGAAAATGCGGCACCGGTGATAGGGACCATAGCCGAGCATGCCCTGGGTCGGATTTATACAAGCGAACTTCGTCTCTCTTGCGCATAGGCCTTTCCAACCCTTTATAAGCGTTGTCAAGAAGGGAAGTAAAAAAACAATCTTGCGTCATTTAAGGGTGGTCGGCATCCATAGATGGGTTCCCTGGTTCGCTGACGTCCTTTATGAATTAGCCCCACTACTCCACTTCAACACCACCTTGCAATTAACCTCCGCGCTGCCTGGGCGAAGGCTAGTGATTACTACAACAAGCTTGACCTCTCACCTGCGTACTACGCTGCAACTGTACTCCATCCACGTTCTAAAACGTACTGCGAGGCCGCCTGGGCGGACAAACCCGAGTGGCTAGAGGCTAATAACCGCGCGTTCGCAAGCTTTGAGAAGAGTATAACACCTCACTCAGTTCACCGCGTGCCGTAAGGCGCCCAAAGGTTATCTCTAACGAGATCGACGACGCAATTGATGCCCTCCTAGACCCAGATGGCGTTATGGCTGCTACTGACGGCTATGTGGATGAGTACGAGAGGTGGAAGGCGTGCGAACCGAAGGCCAGTAAGGGTAGCTACGCTGCGGTTCACCCTATTCAATACTGGGTAGGCTTGCGTGATCGCTACCCCAACCTTGCGCAGATGGCTATTGACGTGCTCTCTATCTCAGCTTCAAGCTGCGAGTGTGAGCGCATGTTTAGCGAGCTTGGCGATCTCCTTGAGCCTCGGAGACGGCAGATCTCGCCTCAGTTATTAACCGCTATACAGTGCGTACAGCGGTGGCATAGGGCTGGCTTTGATCAGGGCGATAGCGCTGCCACAGCGACTATAACTGACGCTGATATAGACGCTATGTATCGATTGTGCGATTGGGATCACGAGAACAAGAACTTGGTATAAACAGTCGATTTATACAACACCAAGTTAATCAAGCTTTCAATCAAGCCTCAAACCGAAAACTATAAACAAGCCAATCAATCAAGCCTCACAACAGATGTTCAAGCCTCGAGTCAAGCCGGAGGCTGAGACTTGATTAACTTGATTATTGACAAGTCTAACAGACCGTAGTCATCCAGGGAAATCTCTCACGCATGTACGCCAATAACTCCATGATGCCATCTGACAAGGAGAGTGGCTTGAGTAGCAGAAGACAATATCCATGCGGCGACACCAATGACTAGTCTCCATCAGCAGACCTTCCAGAACCCATGTCGCGTATCATCTTACCGTCTTCGATTTGGAAGAGCTTCATCAAACAGATTCTAGTATATAGCCGCTGTAGCAGGAAGGCTATAGCGAGCAGATTCTCTACCACAACGACAACATATACCTCCGTCAAGAGTTGATGCAGAGGGTTCTCAAAATCAACAGAATAGCCAGGCGGAGGCGCAACTATGGTGAGGGTGCCATTGACGTTTGCCATGCTAATGCGAAGGCGACTCAAAGCAAAAGAAATGTAAAGGAGAAATGATGTTGATGAAAAGTCCGAAGGATCTGATCAGTTGTGTATATCTTTGCTGGGAACACGAGAATGTCTTCTATGCATTCTGCCCCCTGGGAGCTTCTCGATTTGCCAAGGGATGAGATGGACTCCAAATTTCTGATTGGTGGTCTCCAGAACTGAGGCATCTCAATAACTAGGTAGCGTCCAGTAGTCGCGAAGGAAAGGCCAAAGATCTCCGATCGGAACTGCAACTTCCTCAAGGTGTGTGTGCCCGGGTGGGACTAGTGGCCGACCACATGGCTCTTGCCGAAGCTCAACAAGCTCTGCCACGACGCACTTACCACCGGCGGTGAAACCTTGGTGTCGTACTCCACAGTCAGGGGCCAGCTGATCAACATCTACTCCCGCCAATCCGGGCAAAAGATCACCAGCGAGGGCACCCGGAAGAAGTCGCGATGCAAGAAGTGCAGCAAGTGGGGACACTGGCACCCAGTGCGAATAGGACCCTCACGGGACGCCGGCGTCTGGGCAGCGGTGCCCAGCGAAAACCCTCTCCGACCGCGAACCAGGGTCCTCTTACCAAACGAGAGGGGCTATGCTAGACGAAGCCCTGCATCGATGGCTTGGTCAGGGTCACATCGAGTCCTCGCAGGCTTGGGTGTCATGTAAGCCCCAGTTTGTAGAAAAACAGAACGGGAGCATACTGACCAATCAACATGGTGATCCCTTGCTGGGAATGGCCTCCTCCGGAGATCATTGAGGAAATCCGACCCCGACTGCATGGCAGCAAATGGTACGTCTGATGTGATTTGAAGGAGGCATTCCATCGGATCGTGATCGCATCAACCTCAAGACCTGTCACCGCATTCCACACCTAACGCCCGTCCCAGCGTTGCGGGACACCCAGCGTCGCGGGATACCCAGCGTTGCGGGACCAGGTTCGCGCTTCGGACCTCCGGAGCCTCTTCCTTGCACGTATGTGACGCTATCGTCCATGCGTTATAGTTTCGTAGCTATCATTGTTTTAAAAGGCCTGTCTCCGACGAGGTGGCCAAAGCTACTCCATGTGGCGTGGAAGCGGTCGCTGCAAGTGATGTGCATCTGCAGCTCGGCCATGAGTCGGCATCCAACACTTACGTATTGCGGCGCTAGACGCGAATCCGGCTGCACGGTCCCACACCATTTACAGCTGCCTGTCCACACCGAAGTCTAGTTAGTGATTCTACCCCAGCTCCAGATCGAGCAATGCGATTGCGATTCAGCTTGACGCAAGCTAAAGCAAGGAAAAAGCCTTTCGCCAATTCTCACAAGCCCTGCTTAGATTGTGACGGTGGATCCGTACTGCGCGAATCATGCTAGACCCCGCATCCGACCAGCAGTATTGAACGCTTTTAACACCTACAGTCATTCTG
>NW_025091345.1:0-17788 GCF_907166805.1 Alternaria atra
GCTCAGGTGGATGAAAGTCAACGCTCCGAATGCTCCCGAGGTTTTTCGCTGGCATGGATATCAGAAATGCGACATTGTTATTATTCAGACCACGGGATGTTTCGAATATGGTCTGATAGTGCGCGCCTTCGACGACGATGAACAGGGCATTTCATGCATTATAGCTTGGATCTATACCAGGCAGAGCGCCAAAAACCTATCCTTCTATTCTTGGCCTCCCGGTACAAAATACCTATTCAGCAATCACTTCCAGCTCATCAACTCCAAGTGCTTCGTCAGACGTGCCCGTTTGGAAGTCCGGAACGCCCTTCTCGATGACGACAACTACGATCGGGGAATCGATTTTAGCTCCAGGAAGCTCGTAAAATTCAAGAATACTGACAACTGCATTGTCGAAGCTCGGAGATCCATGGCACGACCATTCGCGAGCATACCACAAGAACTACAGGATATGGTGTTTGGGTACATTATTAACAGTGGGGACGGTAAGGACGGCACTGCTAAGGCAGGGCAGGCTGGGCCAAACTCATGGCCATCTTGGGGCGTCCGAAATGCTTCTAAGGAGTTTCGAACGCGTTATGATCTAGCGTATCAACGACAAGCCGATTGTCTGGCACGTCGATCCCACAAAATCATTAGAATGAGCTCGCAAGATCCTCTCGCCATGTCGTCTGCACTAGAGTAACTTTGGAAAAAATTGGCAGTGGCCAGACGTGCGGGTGCCGGCTCACAAACCCCGGTAGAAGGTGTGTTTGTGAGATGTGTGCAGGAGAGCGGAGTAGGGCTGAGGACACACCTGGGCTTCTACGACCAGCAGTGGAGCGAGCTGATAGGGTTGGGCGATTTGGCTAATGCGCCGCTCCAGAGCTATCCGGATCACAGTGTGTTGATGGCGTGGGCTATCTCGTACCAGACGACCCGCGTCTTGACTGTCAGGACCAGAGCGCCTGAAGCTAGCCTAGCTTGCCAAGGCACAGAGTATATAAGCCAGTCGTAAGAATCGCTACAACAGTAGCGATTCGTCTAAGTACAAATAGACCTTTTTGTGCCTGTTACGTACCATCCTACGCTACATAACCTGAGACCTCTTTACAATCCTAACATTGACCTGCTGCTTCTGTGGTCAGTCCTGGACAACAAGGATTCAAAGCACGGCTTGTTTGCTATAGCATACACGAGCCCTACTGTAGCTGCGACGATGCTGCTAGAGTGGATTGGGGAGATCAGGTTTGACCAGGCGATGCAGCTGCTACGTAGCAACTCGCTAGTCGACGAGGCGGCAGCCACAAGAGGCTATGCAACGCACCCAGTGCTTCATCAATGGGCATACTACTCGCGAATTAGGTACTTCGGGACAGAGCTGAATCGACTATCCATAATTGCTGTGGATTGGGGCGTACGAGGGAGCTCTACTGGCGTGCTCGAAGTGGATTGTACAGAAGGAGATGGTTCGGGTTCACGGGTGGATCTCAAATGTACTTCCTCCTCTACATTACAATAGCTTTACCACGATATCTGTACCATACGAGTTACTATCCTAGCAATACGTAACAAGCTTACGGACTCTTGTCAACAAACATGAACTCATCTTACAGAAGCTAGATCGGATAAGGTAAAGCGTGCGATAAGCGAGACAGGGGCAAGCGTGGGATAACATCTAAGCGGCGTGCAAGAAGCAGAAACTGCAAGCGCATGTGAGTGTAATCCGCCCAGTCTCTGCTAGACAATCAGGGACTGTGAGATGCTGCGTCGACGAGGACCGCTCAGCGCTGCGCGGTGCACTCTCATGCTGCGCAGCACCAGGCTTGGCATGCGCTCACCAGTCTGGGCGAGAGCATGGGCGTGCAGCAAGTCAGTCGGTCGGTCTTTTCCATGCACAGTTTTCGTGCGTTCAGAGTGTGCAGCCAAGCCCCCAGCTGTTGCCCAAAGTCGTCTTGATACTTTATGCAGGTATCCGATCGCGTTTCCGCCATGTCTCGTGCATCGTATAGCATAGAGACCATCGTCCGCCACGCCCTCCCAAGCACGGGATGCAGAAGTAAAGATAAGGATTCATTCTCAGGCGGCTGCCACTTCTACATCAATATCAAACGACTGGTACACATACAGATACCCGCCAGTCAACCAACGAGACCGCCGTTCTTATCAAACCTCATTCCTTTCTCCTCGAGCCTTTTATCGATGGCAGATTCTGCATCTCCAAACTCTTCCTCGAACGGGGTGTTGTAGCGATTGCAAATGAGCTTGACGTTGGCAGCACGCCGGAACTCCGAGCCACCGCAAACGACGACCTTCTTGGAACCCCTTTGCGCCCAGAGCCAGAGCTCCATCATGGTTAGAGGGCCTGTCGTGGTAACGTCGAGGAAGAAGCAAGCGACAGTGGCTTGCTCCATCGCTGTGGGCACCCGTTCGACCTAGCCTTTGGATTGCGGATTTTCGGCTTTGTATGTGACCTCCGAATGCGGACTTGGCGGTAGAGGAGGTAAGGAATCAAGTTCGTCCTTGATGGCTGGAACTGGATCTGTCAGACTTGTTGATGTGGGTAGCTGCGGTTGCTCGCGTGCTGGAGAAAGCGTAGGCTCCGCGCCGCCTGCCTTATCCTTCTTGTCCGTTGCTTTTGCTGCTGATTCCATCTCGGTGTCGAACTCGTACTATGTGTGGTGGTTGGCGAGCTTGTGTGCCTGGTTCCGCGAACGCAAGCGATTTGTGGTTCGCTCTAGGACAGGGCGGACTGGCGTAGACTAAGCAGGCCGCGAGGACAGGACGATGCTGTGGACTTGGGGAGCTATGTAGGCTAGATTCTTTGTCCTTTATGGTGTTCGCCGTCTCCACTTATGCGGGCGATGCAGAAGCGCAGCCATCTCCAGCAAAGCCACGAGTCAGCCTCGAAGACTGTGCAGCAAATTGCGCGTCTAGAGCTAATGCAAGGTCATCGTGACTAGATGGTGCAGCTGCTCTCATGCGTTGGGCTTGCACCCTTCTGATTGTCGCTGCTCAGACGAGCTCGACCCAGTCGCGAGTACGTGGCCTCGTCCATGTAAATACAGTATCATGAGAAAACGCGCTTGATTGTGGCCTCCCTTGTGCTGCGCGTCACCATGCGCAGTATACGCTCACGGAAATACCATGCCTATGACTTACCTCCAGGCGCACGCCACTTCGCATAAGCCCACCCTGCACGCGGATGCAAAACACTGTTTTGCTCAGCCCCCACCTTCCGTATGTAGTTAAGCGCTCACTGTCAAGAATAAAACAGCAATGCAATCAACAAGTTAGTCGTCGGCAAAACATAAGCTGGACCCCTGCCAGTGGATCGTCCTCAAATGATGTTGCTGCCTGCAGCAGCGGCGCTGCACGGCGCCGTGGACCCACCCTGCGCATGCCCAGACAGGAGTTGTCGCACGAGAAAACCTTAAATCGACTGCACGTTTGTGCACCCCGTGCTCTACTGTACGATGCAACAGCCTACAGTATCGCTCACAGCCTTACCTGGAGCGACCATAGAATGACAGCCAAGGTGCGTGCTCGACACAAGCGCTCTGTCGCGCGGTCGACTTCCGAGCACGTCTATGCAGGAGTATTGATTGCAGCCCACTCAGACCACTTGTGATGACACCAAGTGGACGGCCGAGGGTAGCAGGGAATGATGTGGGGTGCACCTCTCTTCACCGTGTCGAGTCATCGGGGCAAGTGCGGACTGCAGAGGGTCGGTACTGTACTGCTCAGGGCAGATAACGCATGTGAGCTATGCTCATGGCAGGGTGTTCGCCCTAGCGCTATGTGTAGTACGATATGGGTACTGTCCTGAGCTCTGACGAGCGCATGTCGCTCGAGGAGCCGCTCTTACAGTATACACTCAGTCCTGCAACTCAAACCGTGCCTCTTAAGCGGCCTCTAGGTAGATCTCGCTTGGTGCGTGCTTTGCGAAAGGGGCAGCGCCTCTGGCTCCGCCCTGCTCTCGAAGACGCAGAGTCGGTTCGCGGCGTAGCAGGCGACGTCGCAGTTCAGGTGCTCAGAGTGTCAGGAGTGAAGATCTGGATTGTTTGTAAGTGGTGCTATGGTTTGAGAGAAGTCGAAAGCTACTCGTAATACAAATGCTGGCGATGACACCACTCCGAACAAAATCAGTTGCAGCAAGGCTCTCAAGGATAGAATGTGTAGAAAGATTCATTGCGGTGCAATAACAAGGTCTCTGCGCCCGTAACCGTGATGGAATCATTTATTGTCCTGCAATGTAGTCTGGAAAGTGGCCACGGCATCAGAAGGACTGAAGCCGAATGACTGAAGAACCATCAAGTGCCACAAACCAAAGCTGAGCCGCCTCCTTAGTCTATTCAAGCCTCTATCCTCAGCATTGGACCTTGCCCCCACGTAGCATGTCCTCGTCCTCTCCATTAGAGGCCCGCTTGCGCTTCTTTCCCACCCGTCTATCTGGAGTGGTGTTTGGAGAGCTATCAACCCTACAACTATTGCTGTGGTCTGACACAGGACTGGTCGAGCGACAAAACGTTCGGCGTCCTGCTTCTGTGCCTCTGTCACCGCCGTCGTCGTCGAGCACTATGGGATTTTCGGAACTGCCGCTCGCACTCTCTGTCGTCTCTGTAATCGCCGCAGCAGAGCTATCCGGAAGTGCTTTGGCGCGTAGCGGCTCGAGCAGCAAACTTTGTCCAGGCATTGTATCCGGGACGACGTGAGCATGTCCAGCAGCATAGCCGTCTTCGTCTGGTATGGCTGAGCCGACTTGAGGGGTTGCCTCGTCTTCACCTTCGTCGTCTGTGTCGTATCTGGAAGCATACTCTCTGTCGGCCGGCACGCCCGAAGAGTCTCCATCGCCTGTTGGGAAAACCCCGTGCTGACATGTTCTGCATCTAGCGTCACAGTCTTCGTCGTCTGGCGCCCGACTGAGCTCGGTGGCGTGGGTGTGATGATTTGAGTACATCTCCTCGCATGTTCCATTGCCAGAGATGTCGAGACCCGGCCCGGAAAAACTCTTTTTTATCCACATACATTAGATCTTCGAAGAGTTGAAATGAACGAGCAGATTAACTTACCACCAAATGTCTTGTGTTCTGCCTATATGTGAAGAAGAAGAAAATCGTTTCCGGCATCTTTTGTGACTGGCTGAATGAGCCCTAGGCGAGAGAGAAGGAAGAAGCGAGTATGGCAGCTTGACAATTCTGTTGATAATTCACCATGGCTTTTATGCTCTCCTGTTTGCTTCGCAGCGCCGGAAGTTTCATCTCCTCACACCACCTCTGACATCACCACCTACAGGCCTTGCCGTCGCCTCCGCCAATCGACTATTCTCATCGGCCACGCATAAAGAGCGCAGCATCATTGTCCACGCTCTAGACTCGTAGCTGTTCGAGTACCAGGATGCTGCTACCGTCTACCCCGTCAAGTGTGCGACAGCATGAACATCTCCACCGATCGAGCAACATGCCAGAGCTCGTCCCAGTGCTCCGATAGGGTCGACGGGCCTGAGTCTGCCTTGCGTGTTGAAGCCGCTGGGGCAGCTGAGGTTGGCGAGAAGAATAGCTGTGGCAGATCGTGGTCTCATGTCAGCTGGAGGTTGCTCCATCAATGCATCTTGCTGCGCAGGGATTCTCTCCAAAGCCTTCCAGCTTGTTCGTCCTTGGATCGTGGGGTGCGTTACAGCATGATGGGCCGATGAACCTCAAAGGAAGGCTCTCACAGGACGGATAATTGGGCTGAGGGTCGCACGACCAGCTTGTTCGGAGCGCGTAAACGACCAAGCCATCAGTAGGCATAGCTCGTTGAGGACAGCATGAGGCTTCGTACGCCTCACCCTGATCATGCTTCGCTGTCTGCATGGTCGGCAGCATACGCGCCGGCCAAGCGCGGACGCCCAGACGGATGTTGATCGTCTGTGGTAGCAGAAGACTTGACAAGTCTATCCGGCACCTGTTTCAAATCGAGCTTGCTGTAGCTCAGCCGCACCCTCCTCTTGCATGTGACAGGTGTTTGAAGCTACGCCCTTCTCTCCCTGTCCTCCGCGTGGCTATACGGCCATGGCGGTGGTGTCCGAAACAAGCCAAAGTAAGATACATGTCCCGATGGGCAACACAGACGAGACCAGTCTATTTGAGTTCTAGTGGAAACCAATCTAGAGCGCCTTCACGTTAGACAGATTCGGGCCATCATGCGTAGAATGGACTACTCAATTGAACTCACCTGTATATCTAGCATCCACTATCACTAGAAATGGGCGCGGTATCGCTCAGGTTCCGATAGAATTCCATAGAAAGATCTAAGCAGATACCGTGATAGAGGATCTAGATTCATTGCGGTCTTTGGCTTCTGCAACGTTGGATAGCCCCGTTTTGATACTCGCCCCTCAACACTTGAGGGTGCCACCATGTAGAAAGATCTTGTCTGTAGAGTAACAAAGCTTCGTTGTAGGTCCTTACGGTTGCGTCTATTCTTGTGACAGCGTATCCTTAGATGCTGCAGACAAGGCTCGTACATCGATCATGATAGAGTCCCACTGGATGTCGTTTCCCAGCTCTGCAAGTCTACCGCATGAACCAGACGTCAGATCAGAATTAGTGTGTCGGCGGCCTGAAAACGTATAAACATCGGCGAATGCCCCCAGGTACTCCATCGTTCTTCCAACTCACTTCCAACTCACATCCATCCCACACTATGCCAGAGACTTGTTCCTCCTACACCCACCGTGGACAAACGAAGCGCGTACCATCAGTGCGACGTTCACCGGCCAAGAGCTCACCCGCGCCAGAAAACATGCCCTCTCCACCTTTTAGCAACGACGACAACCCGCGCCCAGCAAAGAGGAGGAAGACGGTGGAGCCCAAGGAGCGTACGGCAGAGTACCTGGACCTCTCAGGGCCTAGTGTGAAAGAAAATGAGCTACCACAGCTGCAGCGCTTACTGAGCGTTCTGCAAAAGAAGCGCAAGATTGTGGTTATCGCAGGTGCAGGCATCTCGGTTTCGGCTGGCATTCCCGATTTCCGATCTGCTACGGGCCTGTTCAACACGCTCAAGAAGGAACACAAGCTCAAGTCCTCTGGCAAAGACCTCTTCGATGCGTCTGTCTACCAGGATGACGAGTCCACATCGGCATTCCACGACATGGTGCGCACACTGTCACAGCACGCTAAATCTGCGCAGCCTACCGCCTTCCACCTTCTTCTCGCGACCCTGGCTCAGGAAGGGCGCCTAATGAGACTTTACACCCAGAACGTCGACGGCATTGACACTTCACTACCCCCTCTCAGTACCCAAGTCCCTCTGCCTAAGAAAGGACCATGGCCCAAGACTGTCCAGGTGCACGGTAGTTTAGATTACATGGTGTGCTCCAAATGCCATGCGGTGACGGATTTCGATGCCGAGCAATTCAATGGGCCTAGCCCACCTCCCTGCCCAAGCTGTGTAGAGAACGATGAGATCCGTCAGTTTGCAGACAAGCGAAGCCACGGCATTGGTCGGTTGCGTCCTCGCATGGTCCTTTACAACGAACACAACCCTGACGATGAGTCGATCGGTTCTTGCGCAGCTTATGACATGCGCATGAGACCAGACGCTGTTATCGTGGCTGGCACCACGTTGAAGGTACCCGGTGTGCGACGCATAGCTCGCGAGATGTGCAACATCGTTCGCGACCGAAAGGACGGAGTCACAGTATGGCTGAACAACGATCCCGAGCCGATGGGTAAAGATCTCGAGGACAAGTGGGATTTGGTAGTAAAGGGACCCTGTGATGAAGTCGCGGGTCATGCCAACATGCGGCGATGGGACGACCCGGTGGACGACGAGACAGCTGCAGACGAGGACCTGAACAAGACCAGTGAGAAGCAGAGAGTAGAAGTTATCATTGACACTCTTCGAAAATCTGGTGTGCTCCGCAATGCAGGCCAGCTCACACCCGGACAAAGCCCACGCATACTCCCACTCTCATTCAACGACGGGAATCCAGATACTCCCCCAAAGAACGGCACAAAGAGAAAGGCAGATGTGCAAATAGATTTGTTTCGTAACGTCGCAACCAATGCACGGCCAACACAGACGACGGCAGCACGTAAGAGCAAGGCGAAGAGGGAGTCCATGACAAAGGCCTCCACCATCAACAATGTCTTCAAGGTTACCAAGTGTATCAAGGGCGGGTCTGAGGTTCCTCTCTACGGGAAAATAAGGCCTAGATGCTAAGAAGATGGCAGCACAATTCGAATGAGATACTTCAGATGATGTAAATCACAGTCACCGTTGTCCTCCTAGATTCACACTATCGTTGCAATGCTCATTACTGCCTATGGAGCTTCTTTCCCATGTTCGCGTCTAAGTCTTCGGCATCTGTCCTCGGCTTCGCTCACGCGTGGTAGGGAAAGAGCATGTAGTTTATCCTCTGCAGGCACTCGTTGTCGCCCCAGATGGATGTTTGCCCTCGGAATTTTGTTTCCCCTTAGTAACTACGTATCCCGGCCATTACAGTCGAGACAGCAGCCCGCTAACCTCTGCTTTCTATTGCCAGCCATAGGTTTTGGGTGCCAGTGTGCGGCCTACGACGTTAGTAGAAGACTCTTGGATACGGCAGCATCACTTACCCTGCTGGATATTTACATGGCGGGCACACAACGTCATGTTACGCCAGACTCTGGCATCATCCTGCCTGTCGCAAGGATGATACCAAACGGCTTGCAGTCTCGCTGACTTGTGCGTACGAAAAAGATGCGCCAGGCGCGCACGATTCGATTTCTGCAATCGCTTCCTGGATCGGCCCTATATTGGTGGAGTTGTGATGCGATCTGTATAGGTAATTGTTGTGGTGGAGTGTTCATTGCGCGAACTGGGTCATTGAGCGCACGGACACGGTGCATCCTGAAGCATCAACGCCACGCTGACTCATATGCACCGACCTCAACCTCAACCTCAACCCATGCCATCACGTCAAAGTACTCGGCTTGCAGGCCTGTCGGAAAATGCAGCTGGTCGAGTCACGTTGCGGCAACCGCTGTGCCAAAAAGCGCCTAGGAACAATACCAACCTAGGGACTGCTGACCTTGCTGACCTTGCTGACCGAGTGCCGTGCTCGGCAACAGCGGTCGCACCTTGGCCCGCTCAAGCCTCATCATGCAGCGGACACCGAGTCACTTTGGGAGGCCAGTAGACCACGAATTACGACGTACCATGTTATGCTCAGCTGCTATGATTTGTGTTCTAGAGATTGCAATAAACAAGAGGCGTGAACAGGATGGAATTGGACTTCTCATGCACCTAGTTTCATTTCAGTAGGCTTCTCCAATCTGCACTTCATGACCCTCCTCGCGGGTGCATCCTCGACAAGCCTGCAAGACCTCAGCCGTTTCCGTATAGCGGGAGGCGACTGCGGGTCATGACTAAGCCTGGCCTCAAATAAGACCTGGATCTCCGCCCGGAGCCCGTCTAGCTTCTGATCCTGCGTCTTCAGCAGCTCCAGTACCCGTGCGTGATTCTCCTCCAGGACCCTGGTCTTGGCCTTGAGCTCCAGGTTCTCAGCCTCCGTCTCCTCGAGGGTTTGCTTTTGGAGCTGCAAGACGCTCTCGTAGTTGGGGATCAGCTCTTTTAGGTAGTAAGTGTTGGTTCGCGCTAAGCTGTCGTTCTCGAGCTGCAGTTTCTTGTACCCCGCTACGCTCTGCTGTAGCTTCCGCTGCTCAGAGCGGTACGCTTCCTCAAACTTTGCGTCCCCAAGGAGTCTTTGCATCTGCTGGCCGATACTCTCGAACTGTCCGCCAATCGCGACCAGAATAGCTGTCTGCTCGACCTGCACACGTCAGCGAGGCACAGTGGGATTGAACAGGCTTCCAGCCCACCTGCTCCGTCTCTTCCTTGATCTGTGGGGCTGGCTGGTAGGACGACATGGTGCGAGCTCTGGGTTAGGTATGCGTCTTGGGCAGATGCTCGCCGACGGTCTTTTAAGACAGGGCAGATCTATCTTTGGCTCTGAACTGCTAACATAGATGCGCAGCAGGGCATCCTGCTGTCTGAGCCCTGCAATGGGCCCGAATAGTATGCGCTGTGGTCTACGTTGCGTAGGCTAAGATTAGCATGCCGCGGGGCACAGCATGTCAGGAAAAGACACAGCCAGAGGGCCTTGTCCACATTACTTATCCTCAGCTGCTCCCTTCTCTGCATGCAAGCACACAAGCACGTCCTCAAGGAGAGTACCGGAGTTCTAGGGACATCCTGTATCCCTACAGTACCAACCCCCATAGCGCTGCCATACGCACACGCTTCCGAACATACCACGCAAGCTGAGCCCGTCCGGCACGTCCTTCCAAGCCGATCGGGTTGCGTCGGCCAACTGCTTGCGAGACTGTGGGCTTGCGGCCGGAAGTACCGACGCGAAGCAGGACTTAGATGTCGAGATCATGGCTGTTGAAGAACGACTTGTCCAGCTCGCGCAGAGTTCCGGTCGCTTGCAGAACGAGTAGGTCTACTAGGAAGAAGGTCCAGGGGGCTGCTAACCGTGTCTCCGCAAGCTCGCGCAAGACAGGGCGCTGGCTGCTGTATGCCTCGGTGCCTCCTCGCGTGTGTGTTACGGTGAGTACCAAACCTTTTCACGACCTCTCTGTATGGGAAAGTCTCGCCTGGCTTGTGCGAATCGATTACAATCATACCGTACACCAAAGCACAAATGCAATGACCATGACGAAAAACAGTCAGATAACAGCCAGGGCTAAAGGCAACAAAGCGTTGATTGACGACGGTGACGGAACAATCGATAGCACGGCTAAAAAAGCAGCGATTCATGTCGGACGCTGGTATTCTCAAGGAGCAATTACCATTCAGTTATGATAGATTAAAGCTAGCCTTACGAAATTGCGAATGGGGGGCGCCGAAGGCACAAAGTGCGAACTTGTCTCGCGGCACAGTGCGTCTCTTCACCTAGAGACGCACCTTGGTAAGTTTACCCTGTCTAGGATTAGCTGCGCCTCCAATATCCTAAGTTCCAGGGGGATGATGGATATGCCGCCTCCCATGTACGCCCATACGTGTCCTGTGACAATATCGCTACTCAGGGATGTGCGACGTCCGCCCTTTTCTTTCATCTCATAAACTAACTATGCGCAGCAGTGCCGAGTCTGCTGTAGTTACTTATGTTGTTCTCTTTGTCAGTTTTACACCGCTCTGTGAGGCTGGATCCAGTTTATTGTTCCATCAGTTGCTGGCTGCTGTGTCCTTGCCAAGATTAAATTCTACGGACCTTTCCAATATTAGAAAGTATGTCACGCAAGCGGTCACGCATGGACTTTCTCTTCTGAAGCAAACAAGGACGAGCTTCAGCTGCACTATCATGTGTAGCCGATCGTAATGCCGTCGGCACTCCAGCTTGGCAATAGGGAACCCACTTACATCCCTGGTTTGCTCCATACCCGTGCATCGCAGAACACAGTGGTTTCCAACCCTTATCATGGCTTGTGGGAGACGTGCGCAGCTTGCATAAGGATTCACGCGGCGGTATCGTGTATGGCTCCAAGGGAGGAGCCGTATCCTAGAGGGTGGGGACGTGTCAGGTGCAATAGAGGTGGAACACCGCATCAGACTGCACAGCCTTTCCCGCCCCCCCTCTCCAATGAACAGCGGTAACAAGGAGCGCTGAAGCATCGGTCGTGCCTCATTCATGCGCTACATCTGTCGGTGCTGGGCGTCGAACACTCAGAGCCAACGTGCTCGGCACGCGAGGCATGTGAATTCCTGGATGTAGTATATGAGTGGGTGCCTTCCCGTGTAGATGCTGCGCAGATCCTCTTTCTTCGATATGGCTTTTCTCCTTACTGGTTTTACTGTTTGCTTTTCGGTTGAACTCCTACTGAGCGTGGTGCTCATATATCACGGTGTCCGGTATCACAAGCCGTCTGCTTTCCTCAGCTTCCTTCAAGCATGCCTGTCTATAGCTGGTATAACTGCAATTGTGTTTGCGCTTCTCTCTAAAGATAAGTTGTACTTGGTCGACATGGCTGTACGATGCAACCTCCATCTTTCCACCGGCACAAATGTAAGAAAATCCAAGTAAACTCTTCGGACCTGCTAATTCATGGGATAACCAGCTCGTTCGAATCCTACGTGCCTTACCTTTTGCATCTTGGGCTATGTGGTTTACATATGCGACTATGTTTTTGACGGCTCTGGTTAACATACGGCCTAAGAGGTAGGACATATGGCTCCCATCATCCGATTTGACTAGCTAAAATAGAAGTAGCAGTGGTGACTCTGCCTACGACTCAGGGCCGCTTTATTTTTTTGCAGCAACTTCACTCCTATCCTCGATAGTGTCATCTGTACGGCTAATAGAAGATACAACATCCGAATCGGGACAAGACGGAATGCGATGCAAGCATTTGTTGATCGTTTTCATAATCACCAACGCAATCGCCGGGTCATTCCAATTGGGCGGAGCGTACGCCATTTCTATTGGATTGCTCATCGATAGCAAGATGAGTACAAGCCTCCCCCAGCCAATCCTTCTGGTAGGTCTTAATCATCGTTGTTGCGAAATGCGATCTGACTGCGGACAGGCTTGCACAGTAACACAGTTACTGTGTCCTCTCGCTTTTGCTTGTCTATGGTTAAGAGCCGAATCATCGAATCTCTCAAAACTCGAAAGTGCAGGGTACAATCAAAAGAATATAATTCGTGGCAATATGGAGGGTGCGAAAAGACTGAACAGCCTAGAGGACGATACAATCTCTCAATGTTGATATGTCTAGGGGCCTGGGAAGATGCTTTCCAACGGAAATGGCTGAGGCATAGGAACGTGGGCCTAGTCGCAGCTTTTTTCCTCTTTGACGTGAACCGCGGGCGGGAAAGCGTCCAGAAATGGAAGGCGAGGGAGGTAGTAGCAAGGATCCCACTGATATTTGATGGAAGAATACTACAAGGCCTATCGTGTCGGCAGAATTTACTGTGGAATCAACAATCACGCTTGGAACCTGCAACCTCACGAGTCCTCCCCAAGAGTGGCGATGTTGCATAGTGTCCCAACCTGTTCGTGCATAAACTTTACGCCTCCCGCGGGAAGAGGCCCTGTCGCTGGTACGCTGTGGCGCTACAACATTCATGCCGACGAAAGCTGTCTGCCTTGCCGTTCAGACTCGCCGAATCTTTCCTTCGACCGGAAAACTCCGACCTCGACTGGGCACCAGCAGCGAACTACACGAGCGGAGCAGCTCCATAATCCATATCTCATAGTGTCAAGACATTCATGCAAAGAAAGGGCGTGTGCATTGTGAGGACATTCATTGGCCCCTTCACTCGATGAAAAATACTCTGGCAGGAGCTATCCAAGTCACTAGCGGCATCGAAATCACGCACACAACGCCCCAGATCTCCCTGGGCACACGATTCGATAGGACGGGAATGTCCGATTTGACCGACAAAGAGCGGGGATGGAAGCAGGGCCGCATGGCCGTGTCTCACTACGCCTGAAGAAGCCGCTGGTGGAGCATCGAAGTGCTTCCTGTTGCCTTGATAGGGACCGTGGCGCCGTAGCAGAGGAGGATGGGACCGTGTGAGCTTTACGAATAGATTAGCAATAGCACATGTCTATAAGTGTACTGGAATATAAGAGCAGTGGCTTTTTTACCTTTTGTCCGTACAACATGGATCCACAAGACTAGACCGCTTCCTTTGCCTAGAGTTTCACGACTCTGGAGTTGTAGCTCCTCTTGCATCACCAGGGACCTGTCCGTCGCTCTGCCTCAGCTTCCAGGCGCCCACGGCGCTTACAGAAGCGGGGCTCAGTCGTGGCATAGATATCTTGCTATCGCCTGTAGCGCGCTCGGGTGCGTTGCGCGATGTCGTTGAGCAGTACGCCAGGCGATACCTACGTGGCCAGTTTTGCAGGAAAGACCTCGTTCAGGAGCTGATATCTTAATATGCTATCGGGAGCAAGAGCACTGTCTTCGATAACCACTCTTATCCCACGCTGACGCTAGGCAACGTATACCCGGCCATAGAGCTGATCTACTCGGTGAGCAGCGGCGGAACCAAGACTCGAAGCCATACCATCATCAAGACCGCAGGTAGCTGATAGCTCACGCAGCCTCAGCGCTGGCCTGTAGGGTGACGATGCTGGTGGGGCAGTGGGCGGATGCACGGACGATGGTGAAATCCTTTGAAGTCTAGCTCAACACTAGTGCATGTGAAATGTAGGAGTGAGTGTGAGGTGTAGGGCAGATACAAGCAGCACACAGCACGCAGTCTTGCTTGGTCCCGCCGAGGCTGTACGATCGCCGTTTTGCGGGTCGCACGACAGTCACATAGTCACATAGATCGGCTCATCTCGCGGATGTGCATGAAGAATGGCCTTGATTTATCTAAAGGTTCGATCGATTGTCGTTGTAAGACAACACCTGACTACTGGGTCGAGCCATTTCAGTAACATCTCTCTACACACCTTTCGCTCTGCATTGCTCTCATCCTGCTTCTCTTATTTACCGTCGACTTCAACCTTCCAGCCCACGGTTTCAGCAAGCTGGTGAGACGCGTCGGCGACGAAGTTGAAAGCCTGCCCTGAAGAACTGCGCTGTGTTAATTGCAGGCGACTGCGAACAGGGCTATGTCTCATCTTACGAGGTAGTTGCTGCGAGAATCTCACGATTGCGAGTATACCTGTCCGCTTCCGGCTCTTCCACTATCGGAGCAAGCGGAGATGGCATCAGCTGTTGCACGTCTAGCAGGCTGCGGATGTGGTGGAAATCGCGGGTCGGCAGGACTACGTTGTTGTCGCGGTAACTCATGGCTGTACTGACTTTCGGCAGATGCAAGTCCAAAGCGTTGAGACAGCCTTTATACATGGTGCTCTGTGACCGGTCTAGGCGGTGAAGAGAGAGCACCCGTCACCGGCTGCGTGGAAATGGCAACCTGAGATCATGAGCAAGCATGACGTTAGCAACCACTCGGCATGCTGTGACGATGTGAGACATCGCATCCACTGACCTGAGACCAAGCACTCGTCTACGGCTCGACTTCCATTTTCATGCAAGATGCTGCACTAATCACACCCTTGTAAAAGGAGTGCTGCAATACTAATCAAGCTAGAAGGTAAGAATCAGTCATCAGCGAGGAGTGCTGCAAGCAAGTAGTCCGTCTTCACAGGCACGGCTTCCGGCTAGCTGTCTGTACTTCGACACTCGCGCTATGCTATCTGTGCTGACGCAGCGTCCGCATCGCAGTTTTGGATACGAGTTCAGCCTGTCACCCTGGGCCATCTCTCTTCATCATGATGGTCTTGTCACGAGGCACCTGTGTCGAGACCGTCTCACTCCAACAAGCGGCACTGGTCCTCAAGAGCTGTCGCGGCCAGATGCGCGCAGCTCAGCTACTGCCGGACTCGTAGTGTACACTAAGAAGAAATCCATCCGTGCCCTTCATTCAGCAGTCCGATGATAGTTGCGCTAGAAAGCTACTGTTTTGGATCTCGTCATTGCACTGCCGTGTATCGTTTACAGCTGGCGGGATGAATCTCACAGGGTCGTTCGCAAAGACGAGCGGCGAACGTACTGCACAATGTCACTGGAGTAGTCGGAAGGGTAAGGTGCACTGCTGTGACGGCGAGAATACCACTACGACTGAGATACAGCCCGTGAGAATATATTGTCTAACGACTACCAACGCGTGACATCTATACTGGTCCAGCACAACGAAAGACGCAGTTGACCCAGCGTAGATATGCTGTCGAACGGACGAGCGTGAGCAGCCAAGCAGGTGCGATCCTCGCTTGGGCGGGAGCTAGACGGTCGGTTCTTTCGCTCAAGACGCAATCTGAATTTGTCGCTGGCCCAGCGTCGGGTGCTGCAGATCAGTCGTGCAAGTCACAGCTAGCTCGTCCGACATCAGGAGGCGTTCTCTCTCGTCTACGACCAGCTCGGTCCGGATGAACGAGCAGCGTCGTCGCAGGAGGTGGGTAGCAGCGGTCCTTGCCAAAGCTCAATCGTTGTGGTCATCGCAAAGCAAGGAGGTACTCACAAGGGCTGCTCGGTCTGGAGGTGACCACGGCCTGCGGCCTGTCGCGTCCGCGGATGCGCATTCGACAATACGGCCATTGCGCCGTGCCACGAAGTAGATATCGGCATTGTATATCTCGTTGAGCTTCCTCAGCTTCGAGTATAGTGTCTTGATCAGTCTCTGGTAGTTGTTGTTCGCGGTTCTTCTAGCCTTGGCGCGGGCCAGTTTCTGCGCCTGCTGCTGAGATGCCATGGAGATGGAACGGCGAATGAAGCAGAGGTCTCAAATGTCGGGTCCTCTCCTGTACGGGCAACGACAGCAGGCCGCGCGGATGTAATGGTGGAGTGGAGTCTGACTTGTCCCAACAGTCTGCTTCAAGCTGTAGGGAGGCGAAGGGCGGTCGGCTGACAAGCTGGTAACGCGCAGTGTCGCTGCTACGGTCGCATACAGTACTGTCCCACAGTGCACTTTAGTGCTCTACGGTGGTCGCTGTCGGTCAAGGATTCATAGCCTGTAGCACGGCGATGCTGAGTAAGATTTAGTGTGATGACGGGCAGAGTGATCCCGAGTAGTGCCCCATGTGGCATGTTGCCGAGTGGTTTGACCTGCTTGTCAATGTAGAATGATCCGCAATTAGCATTGGCTGTCTTTTGGTGTGTAGTGGACCAAATACAGCCTGGCGCTAAACGAGCGCTTGAGTACATTGGTGTCCATTGTCATTGCCTAGTGGAGTTGGTAAGTTTAGTCGGGCAAGCTTCTAGACTTATTTTTAGTTTGAAGACGAAAGTAGGCGTTCGCACCGCTTCTGGCTCCTGAGATTAAGTAGAGCTGGAGACAGCGTCCATAGCACCCATAGCACCCATAGCATCCATAGCATCCATCCTCGATAGCTCCCATTCCCCGAGCCACACCGACCCGACAGACTCACCGTGACCAAGGCCCTCAACTGCTTGCAGACACGCACACCAGCACAATGTGCATCGTCAACGTCCTCGTTATCTTCCGACGAAGTGCTCCCACGGTAATCAGCGGATGCAAGACCGCAACGCCAGATCGCGACACGTATGGAGAGTGGGACTCGACGGCGCAGCAAGCAACTGCAGTACGGGTTATCAATCACAAACCTCGCCCGGAAAAGGCAGGTGGACGAGTTCGAGTCCCTTCGTCTGAGCCCGTGATCCTAAGCCCTGCAGAAACACGCTCGGTAGAGTGACGGTGGTGGGCTGGCCTTCAGGCGTAGATAGAGTACCGATCGGGATTGGTGCAAAGAGAAACATACAGGGCGTTACGACGAAGACAATATATCCATTCCTCGCGAAAGGCGCTACGACGTGAAGGGGCTCTTTGTGCATTCTTTCTTCCTCTGACACTCTCTGCCTTTGCTGTGCTCATGGCCCCTCTGTGAATCGTTCTCCGCTGCTCTCATGCATCTGCTCTTTCCTTGCGCGCCTCGAGCGGCGGCATCTGCCTACCAAGATCAAGCTGATGCGGAAGCAACTAGGCGGCAGATCCTCTCTGATGGCTTCCAGGCAGTGATCTAATTGGACTGGACTAGCACTGGACTGGATTTGGATGGACTGGATTTGGCTGGACTGGATCCGGAGTTTGAGAAATTTGGACTGGACTGGATCGAGAGGTCTGGAGGCTCCTGGAGCGCCAATGGACCATGCCTAATTAGGAAGCAACTTAACCTACTAAGGAAGAGTGAGTCACATCTTCGGCGTTCTTGCTTCAGGTACGCTTTACCCCAGAAGCGCGTTCTCAGAAGGAGTTCATCTAGTCCAATGACTTCCTAATAGCATTCAATAATGAATCTGGCAGGCCA
>NW_025091346.1:0-35370 GCF_907166805.1 Alternaria atra
AATGTTTGTGACTGCGCGATAACCCTGTTATAAGACTTGTCTTCGGCGTGTGCCGCTCTCTGCACATTAGCTTTTCTTCCACTGCGTGGCACGTCCCAGCAATCCACGCTCCTCAAATTCCTTGCTCATCCCACTGCAGGGCCCAAGTACGCAGTGCAACACGCAGCATGTCAAACCAATTACGATCCAAATCCCGATTCAAATCTCCTCCGCCCACTCCGCGGACGGTAGCAGATAGGCTGCTTCGCTCGCTCAAAGAGCTTGGATGGCCTGTAGTGTGGGCTTTGGAAGACATGCTTCACGACATGTCTACTCTCCACCGGATTCTCTTCTGCTATTTGGGGGTAGTGACCATGGTTGTTGAATGGCTGCGACTGGACCGTGCAGACACCCTTCTCTCTATCTCGCTGGGAGTGGTCAAGCTGGCCGTTGTAGTCGACTGCATCTTGGTCGTCACGCATCATCTGACGCGTCTGTCGGCATCGAACCGGATGCTGGCGATCGTGGTATACCAAATGCCCTTCGTTACTGGGCCGCTCTCGGAGTTTGAGCTTACCAGGCTGATGCTCACAGACAATGCGACGTCGGCGGCGAACACCTTCCTGGTTGGATGTGTGTATGTGAAGCCTCTGGTAGCAGGCGCACTTTGCCTTGCCCTCCATGGCCTGCACACTGGAGGGTCCGGGATGCAGCGACAAGCTACCGATCTGTTGGATGTATCCAAAGTCTTTCTACGGAGTGGGCCCTTGATGGTACTGTCCACATACGGACTGGGGCTTGAGTCGCTGCCGATGCTCACAGCTGCTGCGGGAGACAGCCCGTGGCTGTCCCGGGGGGTTCCTGTCCTCCTCCTCCTATCCATCGGCTTCACCTGCTACTTCTGGTACTGGCATACTGACAAGTACCGTACCATCGCAAGCAAGAAGTACAACACTTGCAACGACAGTGAATGGGTGGTGCTGCTAGTCTGCTTGGTGGCGCTCAAGGTAGGAGCCGCTCGTCTGGTGCACAGCGTCTGGAACCAGATGCAAGCCATTGCATGGACAGCGGGCCAAGACAGTACTTGGGAGGCCAGCGGCGCTGTGGTCCAGTTTGCTGTCCTTCCGCTTGCGGTGACGGCCGTGGACCACCTCGCAGACATCAGCGCTGCCTATCGAGGGGACATTGATTGGCCGTGGGCGAGTCTCTGTCAGTCCACACTGCAGACGTTTTTTTTCATCAGGCCGCTGTTCACACTCGTGGGCCATAACCTGGACCCTCGGAGCGGTCGCATCGGCATCGCACTGTGCTTTCTCGGCATTGCCTTGTGGCTGTCGCTGCCGGCTCTCTCACGTAGGTTCTCTCTACACGACACGCGCAATAGGGTAGCTGACACTCACAGGATTGCTCAAAGGCTCTGTTTTGCTTCTCGCCTACTCGGCAGTGTTGGCCGTCTGTGTAGTCCAGCCAGACTTTTTTGAGGCATATGTGTTGTAGTATGGGTTGGCGTAGGCACGAGGAACCATCAGAACGCGAAAAGAGCACTAGCGGAAGATAGTATGGGACCCAGGACGAAGCAGTAGACAGCGCCTAACGCACACCTAGTCTTTCTCACTTCTTGCCGTCATTTCAGCTGTCATAATGGAGAGAAACAGCATCTTGTTACTGCACATTCTGCTATGATATTCCAATCTGTACCTGCACGTAGACCCATGCTCACACCCGTTGCTGGCGTCCCCGAAGCATCGCCAGCTTCGTCGCACCGAGGGCAGGCGCTTTGTAGCTATCAATCCAACTCGCACATCCTCACCTCTATGTGCCTCACGTGCCCTCGTCTTTTCGTGTACCCGCCGTCTCCGTGCAGTCCCAAACAGGCCCTCCTTTCAGGAGAGCATAACCATCCTCGAACGGACTTGTGCACTCTGCCATTGTCGGCGAGTTCCACGAGCGGCTCGCCGACGTGCTTGAAGACGGTTGCACGGCGAGGCCGCCATGGCTGTGCGCCGGCGCTCGGTAGTCACTTCCACCTGCGGGCGCTATCTCGTCCTGGCCCTGTTGTTCGAGCGGTGCGAGACGGGAGTCATGGCATGTCGTGCGCCGCTCCGTACGAGCAGATTCTGGACCACGAGACTGCGCTTGCTCTCTGCGTTCTCTGTCACGCTCACCTACGGCAGCGTGAGCATTGCGACATTTCCACAGGTTTCGGGACCTACGGCGCTTGCGTTGGGAGATGCGGTTCTGTTTCCTGCGGCGTTCCAACCGCTCCATCATTGTCTCTGCAGATTGCTCGAGCGCCGCCCGGTCCGTCATGGTAGGCTACTGATTTCGCAAGACTGTTAAGGTGAGTGCGCTTACTCGACACATTGCACCCTCTTTAGCTCCATGTCTGTCTTTCTACCATGGCTCTTGAGCGCGATCGTGCTGACGATCTGCTTTGCATCACAGTCAGCACGTGGAATGCCAGCGTACCGGTCTTCCAGCCCTAAGCTCATGGCATTCCTCGGCACTGGTATTCCAGGGCAGGGAATACCAGCGGCCTGGTATTCCATGGGCTATGCTTATGGGCATGACACTGTCAGTCCGTAAGACGTCATGACAGGTCTTGTCGGCGAATCGGCCACCCGAGCACGGTGCTTACAGCGTGAGCAGTCTGCATTCTGCCCAGTTTCAGCCTCTATGGAGGATATGCATTATGCTCTACGGAAGCTCTATCTGAGTGAAGGTGGTGCGTAGGCTGAAGTCGCCGCGCTATACTCGACTGCCCACAAACGCCGCCAGGATGGCAGCCAAGAACGTCGCCAGACTACGCTTACGCCCTTCGCTGGTCCGCGAGGGCTGGCTAGCGCTCCCGCCCACGACGAGCGCGGGCGATGCATCGGCTACGTAGGGTGTACTCTCTTGCCTACGCGGGCGGCTGCCCTTGAGTTGGACGAGCTTGTGAGAGCGCCTCGCACCGTTTCCGGTCCGCCCACCTTGCCTGGAAGCTTCACGCAGCCTAGTTTTGTGCCAGACGGGGTAGCGTCTGTCGCTTCGGCAGCGATGGCGACGATAGACAGTCTCTTTAGGATCCTTGCGCGCGCGAAGCACTGCGCCCAACGCAGCGCAGAGCGTCTCGACAACCTGATGTGTCGCCAGTGAGCCTGAGCAACCCGCAGTAACATCTAGCCATGCACGAACCTGTTTGCGAGACACCGCAGGCCGCGATGTCGATCGGGAGCACTGCTTCATAACTGCAATGGCACGCTACAGTAGGGTAAGACTGAGAGCGCATCTCGCGTCGTCTAGAAGAGGCCTTTGCTTACCAGAACGTGCCGAACAAGAGCTCGTCGTCCCGCCATGGCCGCGAGGTGCAAAGCTTTGTGACGGCGCGCAGGTGATGGCTGTGGGGAGGACCAAGCTAGCGCGGACGACAGCGTGCAGGCCGAGATGGGAAGTGCGCTGGAGACAGAGGGAAACGATGGGCAATGTACCTTTGCACCGCTCGTCAGGACGTGCCCCTCTCCTTACGCTCACGATCACGCGGCTATGCGACGTGTAATCGAATGCACGAGCAAAGGGAGCAGCACCTGTCATTCATGGTCAGCAGCATCCTCGATACTGCTGCAGACATCAGGCCGAGTTCGACGACGCATAAGCTCGTTGCGTGTCGAGCGAGCGCGGCATGTACGGTGGAGCGGTCACCGAACACCCACTTTTCCAAGTCACCGAAAGGTCGATATCTATCGATTTTTCATCAAAACACGACTCCAATGCCTTCTTAAATCTTTTTCCCAACGTCCTCTCTCCGCTGCCGGCGTTGTGGTAGGTGCGCTGCCTTCTTTTGTCTTTCAGCTCACAGGGAGCTGAAATCTTTTCAAAATGGCCCGTGCGCTACTTGGATTTTCACGTTCGGTCGAAGGCCACAACCACCACCACCAAGACAAGGAGACAGCCTTGACATTCCTTGTTCTTGCCATATAAGGGTATTGCCAGGCTGGATGCAAGGCTCTCCATGCGAAGAGCTACGGCACAATCCGACAGAGCACCAACTCTCAACACGCAAACAAGGCAGCCAGCATGGCCTTCTATCTTACAACTCTTGGGGATAAAGAAGAAGGACAGGCCTGACTCTGCCTTCCTACTACACCTATCTCTTCAGACACAGGCATGGCCAAGCCTAGTACAAAGGCTCTCCTCGCGCAGAGCCACAACTTGGATTCGACAGAGCACCGGCTCTCCACATCCGTCGCTCTTTCCTACTCCTTCTCTTATGGCAGCGAACTGCCTTCGAACACAAGGGATCCATCTTAATGTGTACATACACTGCTTAGTCTCCCCAGCCGAAAGGGGAGCTGTAGCTTGAAATGGTAGCAATACCTGCGCAGGTAAGAAATGCTTTCTAAGGTAGTGTGTGAGCACTGTAATTTTATAGCTTAGCACGTCCTATATGCCCTTCGGGAGGCGAGATGGTGGACTTACTCCCCATCAAACAGACGTAAAATGAATACCAACCAACCAACCAACCCACCAACTACGGTGGAGCGGTGCGTGTGGGTTGAGTACCACCATCCTAGACGACTGTGAGCCATGTACGAACGGCAAATCGACTGCCGGATGGATATCCACCTGTAGTAGTGCCTTTACACGAGTTGCTTCCCACCGTGCTCTTGACCATTGCCGTCGCGCTTGGCCTGTCTCTTGCTATCGCGCCGCTTCGATGGCGACACAGGGCAGTATTCGAGCGCTCCTCCAAGCCATTGTGTTGCTATTCCTCCTGACGCTGTTCACTCTCGCAGCTCATCTTCTCCAGCACTGGTGTGGCATCTCTCGGGAAAGGCCTCCCCCTCCTTCAACACGCCGCAGTGCTCGTCTCCCCTGTTCTATCCTCTGGCTCGCAGCGCGTAACGGAGCCTGGCGATGTGTCTGCGGTCATCCCAACGGACCCAATCCCGACGACGCCTCGGGGCGGTTCCAACACCACGCTCCTCATCGAGACACCTCTGCATCCGATCATGAGCCCGGGGGATCGCGCATACCCGCGTCTTGTGTGCCCGCAACCGAACCTCGACCGCTATGCCTACCTGAAGCGTTCGTACTCGACCTCGTCCTACGTCCTGAGCAGTACAACCCAAACAACACCGTAATTTTCTCCAACGACGCTGCTCTGTGCATGGAGGATCTTCTAGAGCTCATCCATCAGCGTACGCTACAGGGCGCCGATCAGACATGCGCCATGGACTGGACGTACGTCGGTGACCATCCGACGTTCTACGATGTGTGGATCGCGCGCGGCATGACGGGCGACCCGTTCTTCGAGATTCCTGCGAGCGGAAGCGGGGACCGTGCGTGGGATCTGTTTTGGAACGACCGGAATGCCAAAGCGCGGTGGGCCAGCTGGAAACCGTTTCAGGTGTTCGCGTGGGGTACAGCGACGACGCGACGATGAGAATCAAGGCCCTCAAAGGCTATACCTCGTTGCATGCTGCGCGCGAAAGCGATGATACTCTGATTGACTGGGATACCCTACCGCCAGAGAAGGTGAAAGGCATGCCGAACTATCAGCAGCAGTCCTTTGTCGCTTGGGATGAGGGCCTGGCGCACTGATACATGCGGCTGCGGGGGGTGGGGTGGTATACAGGATCTAGCGTATCGCTCATGGCATCAAACGTCCAAAAGACACGCGAATCACGATGGCGGTAAAGCTTTACAGGATGTAATTCGTGCGTAGAGCTGCGTCCTACAACCTTTTTCCTGCTCCACAGCCCTTGAACACGCTCGAAACATTTCTCATACCACTCGTGTAGGGTATAAGTGCTGCTGCTTATTCAATACTTTTACATATTACTTTGCGGATTCGCTTGGATCTGGGCCGAAGCACAATCTCAAACGGAACAGGGCTCCGTCCACTCGCACCATCGTACTCGTTCAGATCGACAGGATGACCTGGCACTTCTGCCAGGTCGAACGCCCACAGCATCTTCGTTACGGCGAGCCAAATTTCGTGCTGTGCAACGAGTATACCGGGGCAGATACGCCGACCGACGCCAAAGGTCCAGTGGTCGCGCAGGCGCGGATCAGCCAGTCTTGCGGACTTGGCAGAAGAAAGACTATCGTCGAGGTAACGGTCAGGCTGTCCCCAGTTGTTAGTGGTACGGTGAGATTCTCACAGGCACAGAAATGGCTTACATTAAACTTGAGGGGATCAGGGTATCGCACTGGATCGTGGTGCATGGTCCACGTGTTCAATATCAAGACCGACCCTGCCGGAATGAGCGTGTCGTTACACACGAGGTCTTTGCTGGCCGCATGTGGTGTGCCCAGCCAGAATGGATTGTGACACCGCTCCACCTCTTTGATAATAGCTCGGCAATAGGGTAGATTGGCCTCGTCTTCCAGGTTAGGAAAGCGTCTGCGGCCGACGACGCGGTCGAGTTCTTCGTGAGCCTTGCGCTGGACGTGTGCGTGGGAGGGAATCAGCGCGCTAAACCACTGTATGATGGACGCAGTCGTCTCGACACCGCCCACCATGAACGCCGAGGCTAGCATGGCCATGTCAAGATCATCCAACTGCTCCCTGTCTCTCGTGGCGACCATGGTCTTGACGAAGCAATCCTCGACCTGCACACCGGTCTCCATGCGATGCTCGATGCGCTTGACTTCACGACCATAGGTGTCCACCAGTGCAGCGTGCAGTTGCTTCCCGCGACGCTTCATTTCCCACGGCAGGCTTCTCTGTAGCCACCCGGGCACGAAGTCAACCAGATTAGACATGGGGCCGGTCGTGTTCATGAACTCGCGCGAGAGGGCCAGGACTAGTGAATCCGCGACACGAATCCTAGGAGAGCCGAATGTGATTGCGGCCATGCAGTTCAGGGAGCAGCGTCCGATGTAGACCTGGGGATTCAGGTGCTTGCCATTCGCACCGTCCCTATAGAGCGCTCTGATCATCTTCGTCGTTTCCAGATCGAGTACGCCAGTTTGCTGGCCGGCGTCTTTCGGGTCCAGCGAGGCCGTCGCTATCCGGCGGTGTCTGCGCCTGCAAATGGAACTCAGTACCCGTCATTGTCGTAGGCTTTCCTGGGGAGGGAGGGGGAGGGGAGGGGAGGGGGAGGGATGGAGAATCACACAAGACGTACCACATGTCCCCGTATCGGGTGGAGGTAATACCCCTGCCCTTGAGGATCGTCCGACTCTTGACGAACATTTCCTTGCGATCGGAGCAGATGGCTCCGTTGCTAAGGAAGAGGGATTTCGCAATGCCCGGATCTGACACCACGACGAAGCGCTGGTTACCGATCGTGAAGGAGTAAAGCGGTCCGTATTCCTGGGCCCATCTGTGGAGGGTCTGTTCGGGATATGTTCTCAGCAAGCTGAAACAACCTACGCTTTGGTCAGTGGTTTCGACGCTGCCAGCTGGACGACAACAAACGCATGCCTAGTATAGGGTAGCCCCGAGGGCCCTTCGGCAGGCCAATGGCGCCGCGGCGCAAACGACGCCGCCATGCGACGATGCCGAACATGAAGCCAGCCGTGACCACTAGATATACAACCCACATTCCTGAATACCGTCTGTACGTGCAAGGCGATGCACACGAAAGCGCAGCAACCGAATGATGCAACGGTGCACGGAGTAGGCTGCTTAACATATGTCGCACGGTGGAGTGCAGGTACTGTAGACAGAATAATGAGGAGAGAGCATATGTTGTATTGATTGTAGTATCCTAGCTCAGCTCGTATGAAGGTCATCGCACGGCGTTGTTAGCAATAAGGTTCATGTTCGCGACACCGCTTGGCCTGCGACAACATACAACGACACTAGGGTCATATCTCTGCGCAAAACACTATGTCTCTTAGTCTTGGCTTTCTGTCATCTGGGTCAGTGGATGTCGAGGAGGGAGCTAGGGTTCAGCACTTTGGCTGTACGAGAGGGCCATCGCCATGGCGAAGCAGAGATGACCTGCCGGAGTCACGACGATCATAGACGCCGATCTACCCTGTGCATGCAGCTTCGTGATGGGCTTACGCTCGCGTACGCGTTGCGGGACGGCAGCCTTCCCTAATCCGCCCTTGTAGCCCCTGTAAGCTGCTTACGGGGTAGACAGGGCTTACGATAAGCGAGTATAGACCTTGGATATGCTGACGCTGCAGACGAGCCGCATGGACGCTTTGACCGCTGACATCGTGTAAGGGTGCGATGGGTTGACCATAAGTGCAAGGTATAACAGTAATGAATTCGATAGAGAAGCTACACTACGCTTGCGCTGAGTCTATGTATCACGTAGTGCTAGGTTCGAGAAACTTCTAAGGGTCCGTGGAGCGCCGATGAAGCCCCGACAACGCTCCGAGGGTTGCAGCCTATCCCAACCAGCTATAACGAAGGCCACAGGCCAAGTACTACTAACCAAGGCTTCAGCCTCTTACACATCGGCCCTGCGTGGGAACCGAGAGCGATGTTCCAAGCTGATCACTGTCGTCGGCAGTCGCTGGGCACCATGCCCAACTTGCCGCATCGGACTTGCGCGTGCGTCTGAGAACTGTGCCGCAGATTCTAGTAGAGCAAGCACTCATGATGGGGATAACCTATTTGAGGATGCGACGACCTGCTGTCTGTCTGGCGATAACGACTTGTGACCGAGCGGGATGAATTCGATACCGGTGAACTTCGACAATGTTCGCTATTCTCCAGTTGATCGCAGGCCCTACTTTTGGGATCCTGCCTACCCGCAGTGGATCCAATTCCTAGAGAATGGCGCGTGGGCATCAAGGCACGTGTCATGGGTAAAGGAGTACGTTTTTTTACAACGCGTTTCGCCCCGCGCACATTGGCCTAACACTAGACAGGGAGACCAAGGACGAGAACATAAAGAAGATCGCGAAAAAAGCGGAAAGGTTGCTACCCCCAAACCAAAGCGCGACCGAGACACCTGGGCCCGCTCAGCGTCCAACTTTGCCGTCCCTCCAGTCCTACCATGCGAAGATTTCGCCGGAGCCCCCGTGTCACGAGCCTGTCGGCAAGCGCAGGACGCCGCAGAGACGACTGCTTCCCGCATCCAACTCAGGCTCATCGGTATCCGCACGAAAGCATCCCTACTCTCAGGCTCCCAGGGGACAAACGCAGCCTAGGCAGGGCACTACGGGTGGTCCCTATCCGAGACTTGATTATTACAGCATGTAGAACGGCAACTTGTAATCGTACCGCTGGCTCGATGCAGCGGCCATCGTTACCAAGGAGGATATCTACAACAGGTCTGTGGTTGTGCCACGCCAGTGTTCGCACTGCATAAGCAATATTTTTGTCTCAACAGGGTCGATGGTGAGAAGCGGGACGAGTATACCTAGCTTCGAGGTGGCATCAGTGATGGTAGTGAGAAGCGTATCAGTTCATGTCGTCGTTCTGTAGTACCGTGCTCCGGTTGCAGGCAACTTGCTACAGTGTAAATCATCCCGGAGGGATGCGGTGGAAGCAAACAATGGTGTCAATGTCGATATCGCCTTCCTCCGAACGTGCATGCGTCAGTGGACGCGGGCGGTCTTTTGTCTGGTATGTGGTACTTGCTGCTTTTCCTATACGAGAGGATGGTCACATGGGTGTCTTTTGATCTCGTACGTTTGGCGTGGCTCGTGTCGCTACGGATCATTGCAAGATTGAAGGATGGGAATGAGCTTGTGGCATAGTACGCTGATAGGTGCGTGATGTACGCCTTGAGCGAAGCGCTACTGACGTTGTGCCCAGCTCTAACTACCCAACTCTCCCTCGGAATGGCGAAGTAGAGCTGACTGCCTGGCTGCTAGTATCTATTGATCTTACATAATGATCGTCTTTTCTCTCCCAAGCACCGATGCGTGGAACGCGGTAGGCATCCTTTGCATTCGTATGTCTTTGCAACACAATCGAGAAGCGGAATACGTACTCGAGGTGAGTGGCGGGTCACGGGTGTCTCTCCAGAATGGCAGAACCGGAAGATTTTCTTTGTGAATTACATAATGAGTGCTTAGTATGTACAGAACAGGCCAGCCCGCGATAGCGTCATAGGAAGAGATTTCTACCGTGCGCGCCGGCCAGCGGCCTCCTACTTGGCATGCATCCCACGTTTCTATCATGGTGATAAGGACAGCTCAAACTTCTCGTTCGTCGGAAGATCTCGTGAGCTGAAACCCGACATTGCGTGAAAGGACCCTTCCGGCAAGGTCCATGTTTGTGCAGCTGTGCTTCAACAACTGAGGTCGCGCCGCTCCAAAACAAATGCGACTTCTTTCGACTAGTCCTTATCTTGTTTTAGATGGAAGTACGGGATCAGGACTCGTACGACCATGTCATCCAGCCGGTCGCTCGAAAGTGATCCGTTGTTACTGAATGGGGTCAGTAAGGTACAGGGTGTTGCTAGTTGGCGTCACCTACACGGCCGCGGTGATATTCTCACCAAAGTACGACGCCGATTTCCCGAGGAAATTCATGCTACCAGGCATGTTCATGTCCTGTTCGCAATTAGATGGGTGGCGCCCGAAGCCCTGGGGACAACACGTACCAGACCGGCGTTGGCGGATGGCACGCCAGCATGCGCAGCGAAACAGTCGGACACAACATAGCCCTAAAACCGAGTTCGTTTTTCAGCAGACCGTTGAGCGCCTTGCTGTTCTGGCAGCCGTAGCTTCCGTTGATGCGTTGGTAGGAGCACATGACTGAGGCAGTGCCTGCTCCCACGGCATTGGCAAACGGCTAATGGTACGTCTCGTGCATAGCCTGGAGGACATGGTCAGTTGTCGTGGCCCGCAAGCAGTTTGGCAGGGTTTACCTTGTCGTCTATGTTGGAGCTGATCGCCTCGATGATCGTTCGATTGGCGCTAAAGGTGGGATTCCGCTGAATCTCCTGCTCATTGGCGATGTAATGCTTCGTCGCTGCCTGAACGCCCGCGCTCTGGATCCCTTGGACGGTTACTGCGACGAGTTCGCCTGAGAGGTAGGCGTCCGGACTGAAGCCCTCCCAGTTACGCCCGCCAAAGGGAGATCGCCCAAGCGGGCCGGCGACTGGGCCCAGTACGACGTGGGCGCCTTTGGCACGAAACCCCGTGCCCATATAGAGCGCATGCTGATGGGCGAGCGAGAGGTCCCAGGATGCTGCTACGGACAGCTGAGCCGGGAAAACAGACACAAAGGGGGCGTCGCGGATCGCCTGCGGTCTATCTTGCAGGTAGAGGCCAGTGAAGTTGAGACGGCTAATAGGTGCTATATCGCCCATGCAGGGACCCGTGGTACCTGCAGACGAGTTCAGTTGCTTGTCGATCTGCAACAGAGTGCTCCCTACCCGTAATCATGCCAGCCTTCTCCGCAAGTGTCAGTTGGCCGACGAAATCTCTAGCTGCCTCCAGTGCTTCTTCCCATCCCCGACTCCGGTAGTGTAGGCTGAACGGTAAGTCAGATGGAGAAGGAATTATTCCTAGGGTTGCTCACGGGAAGGGTAAACAGGCGGGCTGGTTCCATATTGAGTATGCGTAAGGCCAAACTGCGCAGCGACTGCCGCGATGTGGCCGAGCCCTACGACAAAGTATAGCATGGTGGAGGTACAGTGGTGAATACAGCAGGTCCAATGTTGTAACACCCAGTGATATCACCGTTATACTGCCCGTGTCCGCCATTTGTGCCTGCCCAGATGCGAGATCTACCGTGACGTGCGAAGAAGGCACCATCCAACCAGCAGAATCGGATCCAGGCAACACACTTCTGCGTAGCTGAGTCTGCACAGCAGCACCGTGTTGCGGAAGCACTGTCAGCCTCGTGTCGCACACTGCTTACGGTACATGGAATGGACAGCTAAAGCAGATATGCGTGTGGCATTCCCACGCATCTCCGTGACGAGTGGGCGATTCCACCACTCGTCCTGTCTGCTTGTCCTAATCGTTATAGCGTCGTGGACACCATCGCCGTAACTGTCAGCGTCATACTCATCTTCGACGTAGACATCCCCCGCCGCGTTGGCCGAATGCTGCATCACAGTTGCCAGAAAGACTCTTGAGCTGCCGTCGCCGCAACGGCGATCTGCTTACATTCCCAACATCAGCAGCTTACTTACTCTATCGAGAAAGACACTTTTCGGATCAGCGAGCCTAGTCTCTTCATCGCTGTCGCTACGGTACACAGCGTTCGAGCGTTGCCTGCGGCTCAGACGACGCACAGCCACGGCATTTTGTGTCGTCGTGACGGGGCTTGGATGCCTGTTCGTCGACATTGGGTTAACGTCAGAACCGCTGTCTCCTCCAATTTCGCCTTGCCGTCAGCCTTGGACCTAAAGCGCTAGGTATTGCTACCCTTTATAAACGATAGCTAGTTCGCAGTCACAACAATACAGTTTCCAGCTCTGCGCAACTCCATCACTCAGTCTTTTCACACAACCACGACGACAGAACGGCAACGGACCCTTAAAGCTCTTATAAAAAAGATGGATTCTACCTCGAACCAACCCACTGGGGCTGAACAAGGCCCGGCATAACGAGTATTGATAAGGTGGTGGAAGACAAAAAGCATCAACTTCCAACTTGGCCATCACCAGAACCAACACCGCACAAAGATTTTGTGCACTCTAATCCCCCGGAACCACCGACATACCGCAAATTTACTGTCTTTACCGCTGGCAGCATAGAGATGGGTGCCGCAGTTAACTGGCAGCGGTTGATGGTAACCCAGCTGAACCACTTGCCGATCACTGTATGCAATCCCCGGAAGGCAAATGGGATCAAAGCATTACGCAACAGGCCAAGGACAAATTCTTCAAACAACAGGTCGATTGGGAGCTAGATGCACTAGAGCAAGCAGACGTCATATGTTTCTTCTTCGACACCGAGACCAAGAGCCCAGTGTCTTTGCTCGAGCTAGGTCTTTGGTCTGCCTCCGATAAGGTTGTCGTTTGCTGCGGAGAGGAATACTGGAAAGCAGGAAACGTCCAGCTCACGTGTAAGAGATACGGTATCACGTGTGTCGAGAAATTCGAACAATTGGTACCCTTGGTCGAGGAGATGCTTATCGAGAAGGGCATGAAACTTGACAAAGGCAACTTGATCGGAGAGAACATACACGTGCCAAAAGAGAAGCCAAAGAAGAAGACGCAGCTTGAGGCGGAGAAGGCGCAACTTAAGGCAAAGAACGCGCAACTTGAAGCAGAGAAGGCCGACTTGCAGAAAGAAGTTTGTGAATTGCTAGCCAAGCTGGCGATACAGCCAGAGATGTGATCACATTATGTGAGTAGGCTCTAGCGCTCGTGGTGGGAGGGTGGATCGCGGCACGCGTGTCCAGTACCGAGAGTTACCTGTATAGACGGTGGATAGCAAATCTTAACATGTATCACGACAACTCGTGTACCTTCTATCGTGCATGCTGATACCTAGTCGTTCAATAGACGAGTCCGGACAACGTGAACGAACGGCTGTGTACGTCTCCCTGTGGATCCTCACAGTTTGTGCCGCTGCAGTTCAGGGGTCAGATGTCGCAGACCTAGCGGCTGCAGTTGCTGCACAGACTAGGTACCGGAGCGCCAGGGATCCGACTCCGCGGAGAAATCTGCTTACGCTCCGCGAGGCGTACGTTGCGCACAGGCCCCCTCGCGAAGCTTGACTCGCTGGCGCCGCGTCTGCAAGGGACACGAACCGTAAGCATGCTGACGACCATGTAATCGTTCCGACGGTTTGGTTCCCTAAGCCCGACGTCCGGATCTTGCGCACATCCAGAGGCGCATCCGTTATTCGTGTGGCTAAGCACTGATGACCTCCGTTCAACGAGGTGTCGCAACGTGCGCGACCCGTCTAGAACGGTGCCGCAGGCACTTGGTTCTGCCCGAGGTAGCAACGGCATCGCCACCATGCTAATCGCAAGTCTGTCTAAGAAATGTCGAGCACAGCTCAGCGTCTAGAAAATTGCTCTGGCACATGAAAGCCCAAAAATTCATAGCATAACCTGCGTTGCGTGCCCATCACCTATGCGCAAAGCCGGTTTGCCGCACTCGCTAGTACGTGAGCCAACGCTAAGCCGAGCACGGAAGGTGTTCACAACATGGGCGATCATTGCGCAGCTGGGCAGCGGGTGTGATTGAGCAAGAGTCAGTGAGACAGAGTGCATGTTTTGTGAATTGTACCGCCCTAGCTCTATTGACTTCTAGGCCAAATTATGGCACGGTTCGTGACAACGTTCCTGTTATGACAGGGCGACTGTTGCGAAGGGTTCTAAGCTATCGATTCAGAGGCAACCGTATCGCTGACCCATCCCTGGCTGCATCTTGCTACCCTGTGGTCGTTGGTGAGCACCGCTGTGAACGAGAAGAACAGCAGCAATCTGACATGGCCATGTCTTACGTCTGTCATCTTGTGTGTACCCCGCAATCCCACTTCAGTGCAGCGATCCTCCACGGCGTGCTTACCGGAGATAGCAATGCATATGCGTAAGAGACGCAGCACATGTTCAGGAGCCCACCCCGTGTGTCGTGCCGCGCAAACAATGCACGTTCGATCAGTCGAATGTCTGCTCGCTGCTGGTGATGGTGATCAGAAGGCGTTGGTCTCCAGGGCTCGATTGCACTTTCCTTGCGCGTCGTGACCGGCCGGTGTCATGTGTTGGTGTAGTGCAACACAGGCCTCGTGTTCGGTGGGAGAAGGTTGCAGCGCGTGGGATTGTTCTACCGCGAGTACTTTCTTCTGCATCTCTACTTCAGGATAGCTTGGTGTGAGGCAGGTCGTGCAGTGCGATAATCCCTGTGCTGGGCATGCCCACCAATCGATGCAGATGCAACACCCGCAGCTCCAACCTTGCTCTGTCTGGAAGGAAGGAGATGGATGGAAAGTTGAGATGTAAATCTCCCGGCTGAACAATTCGTACAGGTCGGCATCGATATGTACGTCCCAATCAAGCGCTGCCAAGAATTGCCCTTCCATCAGATTCACCTCCACGTTCGAGAAGCCGGCGAAGCCGCATTCAGGAATAACACTGAGATCCGCCCAGCAAGCGTTGTTCACGCTGTCATCGTTGTGGACCTTATGCGCGAGCATCAACGCAGCTAGGAAAACTCGATGAGGGGTAGACGGGCGACCGAAGTGAGCAGGATGCAGGCGACCCCGGAACCATGATAGATATATGAGGCTCATCATGAGTTCCGGAATGGGGGTGTAAGACCGTATGGTGATGTACAGGACGAAGTCGTCGATGGAAGGAAGATAGGCCTCGTCCACACCTGGCTTATAGGCAGATAGGCGCGGTACAACCTTGGCCACTTTCTCAGCGACATAATCGATGAGACTGGACAGTTGACGAAGCTGGGTGGGGTGTCGAGGCATGCTGAGCTGGTAGCAGAGAGGGCATGCGTGCGCAGACTGCCGCGAGGAGGTAGGGTTATAAATCCATGCACCGTTCAGACTTCACACGGTTAGAAAGGAGATCCCGCTGTAACTGCAACACTACAGTGCAGTCTGCAAGTCACCGCCTCGTTCGTCAGTACAGCAGCTGTGTGAATCGACGGCAGACACTCCTAAGCAACGGTCTGTTCGCACAGGTACAAATCATTAGATTCGTGATCGCTCCGCCATACGACTATAGCCATGTCTCGAACAGATCTTCCGCTGCCATCCGTAAGCCGACCTGGCTACTTGCTTATTAGCTCACTCCTTGTACTCTTGTTATCGCTCGCTTCGTGCCGTGTGACGTCTTGCGTCTGCCTCGTTCTTACACATCTCCACCGTCTGGGGAGTCTTTTCGGCATACACCAGTTGGCGTCAGCACCAGGTTTTGTCGAGCATCGGCAACATCTGCACACCAGTCAGAGCCTAGCCCTTCTGGAGCCCTACGCCTGTATCGGGCGAGACGGCGGCTCGCAAGCTCCTATGGCGTGTGCCGATTCTGGGACATCAGCCTTGACGCACGGAAAGTGAATTCTAGGTGCTTTCTCACCTCTGTCTCTTCGAAACAGCCGTAATGAGAGCTCGTGAAACATGCTCACGGGTTCGCACAGACACGCACAGAGTTATGGACCGCCTGGGTTTATAAGGGATTACGTCGTATCTTGGTTAGTCCTGCGTCGGCGATGAGATGATGTATTTGTCTTTAGCTTACGCAATGTTTCGATGTACATGTGGCAATGCGGATCGAAGGACATAGTGAAGCAGGAATAGAGGTTTCTGCTAGGAGATATCGATAGTAGCTTCAGAGACCTGCTTATTGTAACATGAAACGTCAAGCACCACAGAATCCAAAGCCTAGCTGAAGATGAATGTGCGTGGTCTAGATATAGTAAAGTACGATCCAAGCAATGGCTGTGTATGAATTTGGAGAAACAACGCCCTTTAGTGACTGACGCAGTCCATATCTTCTAATTTTTCAAGGAAAGAGATTCTATAATTCTAGTTCAATGCTGTCTTAATTCGGCCAGCTATCAGGTCCGTGCTTTTTTGTGCGCAGCTGGAGTGTGCCTAAGAAGCATATCGCTGGCGTTGGATCCATTTCTTTCTAACGACTCACGGACATACGGAGGATGGTATAACTGTAGTTTCCATTGAGGTGGCGTCAGGATTGCGCTCGGTAAGGCTTTGCCGGAGGGTTGTGGGTTTCACTGTGTCCGAGTTCTGGCAGCGGAGAGAGCTGGCTGCTGGCTGTCGGCAGGCCTCTTTGGCTTCCGTAGGTGTGTAATTCACCATTCATTGTTCTATGACGCCTATCGTCGTCAGATTGGAGATATTCAGGTACGCCGGTTCAAGGAAATGGTGCGTAGACTCGGTCGATTCACTTGTAGAGACTAAAACTCCACCCCATCTACGCTAGAATATCCTGATCGCAGCCTATCAAGCACTTCTAGCAAGCCGCTGTGTTCCCATATTCCCGGACGGTTGAGTGAACGCTCAGACGTAGAAAGGTCCTCCACGTACTGGCAGCACCTCGTGGTTTCTTGGAAGCGATTCTGCATGGAGCTCGGAGCTGTAGGTGTGCGTTCGACTCGGGTCAGCCTCGCTGGGGTGGCTAAAGTGGTGGTAGTGATGAACCTCGAAAGCTAGGCTGCCAGCACTGCCATTGCATTCTGAGATTTTCTGCAGTAGGCGTGTGAGCAGACGTTTGCTTTCGGCACATTCCAACCTCCTGCAAATCTGCGCAGCCCACCCTCGCTCATGTAGGGCGTTACCGGATCGATGTTTTCCAGAGAGCCAACAACGATTCTTTTCGTCGGCGCAGTGCATACTGTTCGTGAGGACAGGACTATTGAGACAGTGCCACTGTAGACGGTAGCTGGGAGCTAACAAGGCCGTTGTGCTTGTGAGGTTAGGAGAACGTCACATAGTACCTCCTGCAATTGGCAGGGCATGAAATTTTTAGACGTACCGTACTGTGACTGGAAAACGCGGCTTCGATTTTGCCATCAGCGACGACACATGCACTTGGCTAGAGGGTAACTGATATGGTTCACATGATGCTGATGGCTGACGCTTAGCTAGAAGCGAGTAAGCAGATCTTCCTAGCAGACCGTCTGGACACTGTGTGCAGGTGGGCAACGATGAATTCGCTATACACGAAACGCTAGATGCATGAGTACGCGAAACCAATAGCAGAAAGAATTGTCTCAAAAGCGGCTTACGATGCTCAGATAATGAGGAATCAGTCACGGAACGAGCTTTTCATTTGACTTTGAGCAAGGACTTGTTTCATACGTGCGTTCAGCGTATGGCAAAATGTTTAGATCCTATAATCGAGTTAAATTTATGTATGATGTAGGCTGGCCATGTTTCTGGGTCCATGGAATCTTCGATGTTTTCCAGGCAGAAAAGGCCCTCCAAAAGTGTGGCCCTGGCTCGGTCTCGCCGTCTACGAAGGTCACGGTTTGCTTGCGTTATGCACACTAAGCATTTTCACAACCCAGGATGGCTTCATAATTGATGTGATCATAGGCAGATATAGATGTGGTCGCGTGTCAGCAGATGATTCTACGCCACCCTCTGATAGTGCTTCAGTTCGCGGTAGACTGTTGACTGCTACTGTAGTGTCTGGACACTCGGAGCACACTACCTGCGTGGAACATCGATACTTCGATGTCGTCTACTGCGGCTTGTTATACAAGTCATGCGAGTGAAACATATGATCTCCTCAAAGACGACGTGAAGCTGTCGCGTGGTGGGGATTCCATGGCACGCCTAGAGGACTACAGTACTTTTACACAGCTGTGGGGAAAATGGACGCGAGAAAGATCACAACATCATACAGACAAAGACTTTCTATGGTGTGTTTGTAAATAGGCTGGTCCTTCTTGTATTCGCACCAAGTAAGACTGGGTCCTCAAACACTGACAGTCACTGTGCACCAGCATCTTCAAGCTTTCGCTCCAGTATTCTGACTAGGACCATGACCTGCCTCGATTCGTTGTCATCTAAAATCTCTTCGTTTTCCAAGTTCTTCTTCTCAAGTTTAAGCTTCTCCTTTTCAAGTTCAAGGTTCGCCTTCCTGAGTTGAATCTTTTCCTCTTCGACTTGAATGAGCCTTTCCTGCGTTTCGATGTTTTTCTTCCTGAGATCAAGTACCTTCTGCGCGTTATGTTTGCGGTCCTCTGTATAGTCTGGCAATCGATTTTTCAAAACATCAATAACTGTGCGGATGTAGTTTAACTCCTCTCTTCGGAGGATGCAGTCATTGCGATCCTAGCACCTGGTCAGTAGACTGCTTGAAACATCTGGCAGAGAACTGACAGGGTGATGTGAAGCTTTGTTTGTTGGCTGTATGCGATGTAGTCCTAAGGCTTTCCTTTTTTTTCTCACGTTTCTCATGTCGTTCTCGGTGATTGCATCCACTCTGGAAGAATCTAACTCTGAATCTTTGGGTTTACGCTTTCGCTTTTGATTGTGTTCGAAGGAGATTGAATTGTGGTCGTTCTGCGAAGAATGAATCTTATTCAAGGTCAGCTATACACAAAACGATGTGACTTCGCAAGTACCTGTTTGTCTAGAGTAGATTTCACGACGGTTTGTGCGACAGAGAGTTTTCGACTGTGATAGTCTCAGGTCCAAAACGTTGATCCTTAACATCAACTATCTTGGCATCGTCGTCGTCCCACTCATCTTCGCTGTCTGGGACTACAGTGTATTCGTTGACGCCCGGTTGTGGTCGATCGTTCAAACCCTCCTTCTTCATCAGACGGTTAGCCAATGGTTCGTGTCCAAACATCGTGACTCCAATCGAGCTTTACAGAAGATTTCTCTTACCTGTCCAGGACTCCGGCTGTTGCGAGATTGATATCTCGATGGACATGACATTGCCTGTGATGATGGGGGTGACTGGGTGTCCATGTTGTGGAGGTGAAAGAAAGAGGTGAGATGGTTGGAAGAAGCTTGCAAGAGAGACTGACTCTTTATATACCCTCCTCTGCCCCTGGACAGAAGGCAGGCAGCATTGTCGCCAACTGAAACCTGCGGCCTCCATCCTGGCTTCAATGCCACACCTTGGTTTCCACTCCCCTCCCTGGTCCATGGTATTAGCTTCCAGCTAGCACGCTGTCCGAAAGCAGAGCAAGAAGCCGCTCATCCATGTAATGCGGCTGAGGGTGGTCTGACTATAGGGGATGGCTGATTTTCCACTACTACGGCGTGTTCTCATCCTGGTCTTTCCCTGTCCTCAAGTAGTTTGAAGGGAGGACGTGGGCTGAATCCTGTTTCTGATTCCAGACTTTCCTTCCGGCTCTTCATGTGACCTGAACGAGGTTTTCATCATGCCTTGCTAGAAACCTCTCACTGCGCAATTCGCATGTCTATATTGCACTGTCTTTGGACACTGTCCATGACGGGAACCTGCCAGTCTGCAGACAGGAGAGACCATTTGTCCAGCCTATCGCACGGGATATCAGGCCATACTTCCAAGGAATGACCCACAGGGCGCAGTGTCTTCCAGGAAAAGAAACACTCACAAACATACCGTCGGATGCAGAGAGGCGACAAGGCCGTGGGAGTGGCGATGCCGCTGGGTTATGCGTTGAAGGAACATAGGGGACCCACTGGGCGAAGTAGCGAGTCACCGCTAGGTCGAACACTGCTGTGGAAAATGGATTGATCTTGTCCACAGTGGCTGTTTCAAGGGGACGGCAGTCTGCAGTCTACTTGATACCCACTGTACTCGTGCTTTCCGGCACGGGTTGTCTTCGTCATTGTATGACCTCCTAAACGTACGCACAGTATTTCGAGAGACCACTCGACGGCGCAGTGCCAGATTTGCGTCTCTGAGGATATACTGCAAGGCACTGGTAGCCTTCCATTGCCAGGGTCTGGACATTTGGAGTACATTGCCTGCGTGGACCATCGATACTTCGACGTCGTTTGCTATTGACTGCTATACGGGCAACGCGAGTGAGACATGTGATTCCTATCGTCAATATCATGTAACACGAGCGTGATAGCAGGCCTGTATTGCCTGCAGGAATCTCTAGCAGACTTTGAAAGAATAGATGCGGGAAACGTTACAGAGTGCGAGAGATCCAGGTCAAATAAAGCATGTTGCGCTGCTACAATGTTACAAGTATCTTCAATGTCGTGGTTCTCTCTAGCCCGAGCTTTCTCACATGGTGACTAAGGAAGGTTATGCCTTTTTCAATAACTACTGTCTATCTCCAGCTGTAGGGATTACATCTCTGCTCTTCAGAGCGATAAGCTCCTGCTCCTTTTGAGCAATCAGCTGCTGCTGTTGACCAATCAGCCACTTGTGTTGTTCAATCAGCCACTTCTGTTGATCAATAATCTGTTCCCGAACCAATCTATCGGCTGCCCCATCGAATTTGTACTTGAGAAGTGTTTCCACTACATCCCTCACCTGATGGCGGAGATTGACAATATCATCGCCATTCTGGTTCGTTTTCTCACTGAGAAGAATAAATTCGTTTTCTGGAAGGATTCTGTGGTTAAGGACGGGCTTCTTGCATTGGGTCAGTGAGACGACAGTTTTCTGAAAATAGGAGACTGACCTCCGTTAGACGGCCACTGCTTGCAACACCCTTTTCCAGCCCGCTATGAAGTCGTTGTTTCTTGGTAGGTTTCTCGTCCTCATCCTTGCTAGCTGTGATCTCCACTGACTCACGACCGTTTTCGTCCTCGTTTTCATGAATCTCGTCTGGCTTGTTTTGCTGCTGCAAGAACTTTCTCTTTGCGTTATCGTCAGAAAATTCTTTGTGCGAGACAGTTTTCGATACCTCAAAGACCCATAGGAGGATATTAATACCTTTGAGGTTCCAGTGAAGGAATGATGAAGCGGTATGAGCGTGCCTCGTGCAGATTCTAGGATAGCATCGAAACCCTATCACCAAGTCAGTAGGCCGAACGACGCATGTAGGACAAGACTGACTTGTGCTTGCCTGAAATCTTTGACCGGCAGTTTGTGTCGTGATTTGGACTTTGAGTATCTTTTTCCTGCGTTGCTCCTATAATATTCTTCTTGAGGGGTTCCTGGCAACGAGGAATCACTGAGCACGACTGTGCTACCCTGACTTCTTGAGTTCCCATCCTGAATGTTGAGAGTATCGACACCGTTCTCGCCAGCCTCGTCGTTCTTACCAATCAAGGTGGATGTGATTATCTCGCCTATCTCTCCTCCAAGCTGCGATCGATTACTTGGACATCCTATCTTCATGACACTGTTAATAAACGGTTCGTGCGTATAAATCATGACTATAATCAAGACTATAATCAAGATCCGGGGAAGAATATCATACCTTTTTTGCGCTGGGATTGCGAGATTGGCATCTGATAGGAGATGAGTCCGGCAGTTCTGGTGAGCGTGACTGAGAATCCATATTGGTGAGGTAAAAGTAAAAGGTGAGATGGTTGGAAGAAGCTCGCAGGAGAGACAGCCCTTTAAGTACTCTCCCCTGCCCCTGGACATATTGCAGGCAGCATTGCCGCCAGCTGACACATGCCACCTCCATCCTGGCTTCAATGCCACCCCCTTGGTTTCTTCATCCCGGTCGCTGGTACAGCAAAAAGCCGCTCATCCATGCAACGCGGCTGAGGGTGGTCTGACTATAGGGAATGGCTGATTTTCCACCACTGCGACGTATTCTAATCCTGGCCTTTCCCCTGTCTCAGAGCGCAGCGCCTTCCAGAAAAGAAAGGTCTGCCTAGAAATACAGGCATGCCGTCCAATGCAAAGAGGCGACACGGCTGTGAGAGTAGCGACGACCCTGGTTCTTGCGTTGAAGGAAGATGGGAAGCCGACGGGGCGAAGCAGCATGTTGCTGCCAAGTCCATCCCCGCTGTCGAAAACGATTGATCTTGCCCACAGACGCTGTTTCAAGAGGACAGCAGTCTCCAGTTCACTCAATACCTTTGATACCCTTTCTACTCGTGCTTTCAGCGACGGGGCTTTCTTCGTCATTGTATGATCTCGCTGCACGTAAACGCAGCATCAGAACAGCCACTTGACGGCGCAGTGCCGACTTTACGTCCCTGAGAGTCCCGCAACCTTCCATCGCCACAGCGCATATCGGGATCGCGTAAGAGAAGATCGACACTGCCGCAAGGCGCCCTCCACGGGATGCGGGACCACGGAACGGAGAAGTTGCCCAAACAGAGACCACTACTTCCCTTCTTGCGCAAGAGGCGGGTCTAGGATTGCACAGCCGACAGTTGTGCTTGGGAGTCTTCGCCAGGCAGCCATTCCAGGATCAGCAGAAACAGCCCCTATTTCGATCACGATCGCAAGGTTGATCAGCTTGGTCACGCGCATGAAGTCCCAGCTGACAGAAGCACTCAAGAAGACTGAGGCAGTCTTTTATCGGAGGAGACCGCCGTTCTTTCACAGGATCCTTCCCCGCCACTGCGACTTGTAGACTCCATTGCACGACAGCTCAGCGACTGCGCTAGGGTCTGACGCACATGCGAGCAGTGGGAGACTTTCGAGACGATCAACAGATACACAGCAGGAAGCCTCCTGCGGCGAACCTGCTCCGTGTAGTAGAGGCCAGCACCAGCGATGTTCGGCAGGCTCAATGCTAGAGTTCACAGAGGGAAAGATGGAAGGCACTGTGATTCGAGTTTCACAGGAAGAGAGGTAAGACAGATTGCGATCCACTAGGCATCTTCAGGTGCCAGCATACGAAAGTCAATTCGCTCTACGTCACAATTACAAAGATCACAAGGTGCATCTCGCAGGACCAACGACTGTGGAATGAACATGCAGGATCTTGTTGAACATCGTTGACACATCTCGAGATCAGGGAACAAAAAGTGCCCATCAGGTTGTATAGTTGACCAGGCCGCTCAATTGCTTTTTTTCTTACGTTCACATCCGACCGCTCGGACATGCCACCGAACACCATCCAAAGTGGACCGCACGCCAGGTCTACGCCTACCAAATGTGCTATGCGGCTCGACTCGAGCCATGCTGATGGGCACAGTGGACTCGCACCAGTGGGAGCTTACTGCGTCGCTTATCTCAGATTGGGTGGGCAAAATGACGTCTTGCACGGCCCCAGTGCAGTCTTGGGTGACGAAGCTGTCTCTGCAGCTGCCAGAGCGTCTTTTTCTTCGCGCCAAAGGGCCGACATCATAACGGAAAAGATAATCTATCAGTGGAACCGTCTCAACGTGGGTATCAAGTGTGCCCTGCAGTTTGCTACCAATAGACTCGGCATGTTGCACGAATGTGTCGCCGTCCTTCAAGCCGCTGCGGATATGATCTACTGCGGACGTGATTCGCCCGGTGACGACAACACCCAAGAACCACTCGAACATGATACCGTCCACGAAGTCTGTAGAGTCATCCACCGCCGATTTGTAATGACTCGATGACTTGGGCTCTTTAGGCATTATCCGGAGCCATGCGTTGGACAACGAATCGACAGGCCAGTAGGTCATCTCAACATACTTGCCCGCTGGAACAAGCGCAATCTCTAGTAGTGTGATTAGGACGTCTTCGAGCAGCTGGTCTACAGCATCACCATCATGGAGCTTTACCATGATCTCCTGTCCATCACGACGGACACCCTTGAAAGACAGGACGGCGCAGTCAAATGTCCCGTAGCGGAAGGACGAGGAGCTGCAAGTCTCAGTGGTAAGAGCCTCCACGACAGTTGTGTCCTTTGAGCTAGCGACAACTGCTGGGATCAGCCTCTCCTTCATCGTCGCTTGAACGAGCGCGCCCATGGTGACATTTGGCTGGACCCAAGCGGTGGATTCGTCTAGCCTGATCTGCAAAACCCTGGCCTGCTTCATCATCTTCCCTATAGCTGTAACGGCTTGTCGTTGCTCTCCCCATGGCTTGTCATGATACTTCATCGTATGGGGTAGCATCTGCGACGGCTACGCTTGCACGAGCAGGGACGCGACGGACCCGAGTACACTTGCAGGAAGTGCACAGCGAGAGCGAGATAAGAATGTAGTCAGTGAGTGAGTAAATAATAATCTGCGGACCTTTTCGCTCGAGCTATAGACCCTGCGGTAAGCTTCATCGAGGCCCTGGCGGAGCTTCGGATCTCTCATTTATGATGACCATCAGCGAAGAGCACGATATGCTCCCACAGCCAGCACTATCCCGTCGCACAGCTGCATTTGTACTCCGACCGCACGGTAAATCAGCGTTGTCGAGACCTTTACCCAGCGCATCTACCGGGGATTCGCCATTTCTTCGTGATGACACTCTCGTCAGCAGATCCATGTGCGATGAGAAAGCCCAAGTCTGCTCACTACTGCAGGCGTCGCAGACCGACGCACAAGAGTATGACTCTTTACGTATGATGCCTTTCCCCGAACGTTAGGACTCGGAAATGCTCTGGCTTGGAGGCAGCCACTTCATCACCCGTCCAGACGAGTTGACAGAAATCTCCAATCCACCGTCAGTCACCAGGCAACCACCACCCTCTCCTGTCTGCTTCCTCAAGATGCCTCCATCGTGGCAACATCTGCATGCTTATATATCCGCCGACACTCGTCGGCGAGAAGAGGTTGCAGATGACGGCACGGAGAAGAGTACTTTGTCTCTCGGGTACCTGCTCTGGCTTCCGCCGACCCGGAGAACGATCCTGGACAATATTTCCGCTTTCGAAGTCGCAAAGCTCGTCCACTTGAAGCTGTGCGTCCTGACTCCGAAGGAAAGAGAGCGATATCTCAAGCCGCTTCGGGATTTGGTGTGGAATGTGCCTGCGGTCGAAAGGCTTTCACGAGAGGGCATGAAACTGACGCTACTGGGAGACGGCGCTTACGCGCTCGAGCAGCGATTGCACGCGACGGAATGTTATTTGAATTCTGTAACGGTTTAGGCCTTGCCCAAATTTACTCTAGTACGAGTTGGGATAGCTCGTGTACGGTCATCTATATAAGAAGCTCACCCCACCTCAGATAGTCAATGCAGCGCAGTCCTCCCCTCTGTTTTCACACCGTCACAATTAACATACCTAAAAACCTCTTCAATCAAGTCAATATTAATGTGAACTCGGAGTTTTTTCAATTAGGAACAATTACAGGCTCAAAATTGATTGAATTGATTGTTCCCATCTCTGAAGCTCAGCCTTCTGTCCAACCCACCTCGACTCTTTTCGGAGCACGACCCACAGCAACCTGTAATCCCAGAATGGAGTGGTACTACTATGTCTGAGGACTCACGAACTGTAAGCAGTTCTTCCTCCTAAATTCCTCAGCTCAACAAAGTCCTGCGAATCAGCTTCCTCCTCCTGAGGGCTTAAGCGCTTGTTCAGAGGTTGATATTGAACTCCATACCCGGTGTTGCCAACGAAGTCCGAATTGCTCTCGACATTGCCATATTGTCTTCTATCAGCCAAGCTGAACCGAAATTCCGGTTCCACCAAGGTCGGCACGTCGCCTTCTTTGCCTTTCCAAGGCCCAATACCTTTGCCTTCAGCTGCCATGCGTTGCAACTGGAATGTGGATGAGTCCGTCCACTCTTGAGTCTTGTAGATGCCGTGCCCTGTGCGGCGTTGGATCCAAGTGAACAACGGCCGGATGGCATAGCTGCAGAGAATGCACATAAGGCCAAACGAGATGGTAGCTGCCATGCCGATGACGGAGAAGGAGGTATGCCGGCCACTCCGTATCTTGATTCTGCCGCAAAGGTTGCGCAATTCTGGGTCCTGTGGTTGTTCGATGTACTGCAGGCTTGAGTTGGTGCTGCTGACATCGTACTGACCGGGGCGACTGTATGCCACAGCTCCACGTTGTGTGCTCGAGAGAGAGACGTTCATCCAATTCATGACCTCAGTTTCCCATTGATTAGAAGGCAGGCCTGCAGACATCTCGAAACCAAACCCACTATCCCAAAGCGCATCTTGCGCGATCAGGTTCTCGTGGCCTATGAAGCCGAGCTGCCAATGGAGCTGGCTGCTTGATATTATCTTTGCTAAAAAGTAGTAGAGGGCCTCCTGGGTAGGATTGAGGTCGGTGAGTGTGGTACCGTTCCATTGGGGTCCCTTGGCGAACAAAAGATCTGGGAAGAGCTTGTAGAGGCCAGTAAGTGGAGTACAAGAATGGGAACCTTTGGTTGCAGGATCTGGTGTCGCAGAAGAATCGGCTGAACCTGCTTTGCAGAACTGATATTGCTCTTGACAGCCAAGGAAGGACAGCGGATTCGGCGCTTTGCAATACATGGGAGCCAATGACCCTGGGAAGACAGTGCAATTGTCTGCGCGAAACCAAGGATCTGAGACTAAGGCGCCAAAAGTGTTCCTGTCTGTCAATCCGATAATAGTAGTGTCTGCCGTAGTGTTTAACATATCATCGATTGGTGTGAACTGATTCCAGACAGAGTTCGGAGGTAGGTCGAGGATTGCATTACTGATCCTATGATGTGTCAGTGTGATTCTCTAGACTTCAAGTGGGAAAGAAGCTGAATAAGGGACATGACGCCGACATAAACAGGGAGGTATGCACATGGCAGCCAATACGGTGTGGGGCGAGGGCATCGGATGGAAAGAGCAAGAAGAGGGTATAGACTGACTGAAGACTGTAAGGCTGAACACCTCGCACCCAGCGAATCTCGTCCATGCCAGAGGTGTAATTCAAGCCGACAACGCCAACATTTTGCCCAAAGACAATCGGCCTCGGACCAAACGCGTAGGACTTTACTTTCGTGTCGAATGGTAGACCAGTTGCAAAAGCTGTCTCTGGTATGATCTGCTGCCAGCCAGTCGCGTACTTCTCCCCAGCCAGAGGTACGCATGTGAGAACTTTTCTGACGGAGAGCGCATCCTCCGGACGTGTGTTGACTCCCAGATGAATATCGGAGCGCAGCCTACCCGTATCAAGGGAGATAGCGGTGCCATTGCATGCCTTCTTATTGAAAGGACACGTTACATCTCGATTGATAGTGTAGGGCAAGGTTGGCTGCACGAAGTTGTTGCAAGCCGTGGAGTTCTCTCCCAAGTGGCCGTAGCAAGACCGCGAGTGACTAGCACTTCTGCGGAAGGCGTTACGCAGCATGACGGTGACTACATTGATGTATTCGTATAATTGTGCTCCTGGAATCGAGTAGATGGTGTCGAGCGTGGGTTCTGGTGGGTTTAGATAGGTAGGTTCTTGGAGCCAGCCGCAGTGCCGGTCAATGGTAAGAACACTCGGATCCCGAGCGACGATAAGTCTGCTTGAGAAGCCACCTCCCAGCGCAAAGACAAGAGCGTACAAACTTGCAAATAAAAACAAGACCACGCTCTTGCAATAGATTTTGGACCCGCCATGGCGGTGTGCCCATGCTATCCTGCTCAGGTGGCTGATGAAAGAGGCGTCACTCTCGGTGTTGCGGAGGATGAGCTGCAGCTGATGGTGCGAACCAAGCTGTGGTTTGCTCGAAGAATTGACTTGGTGGATGACAAAGGCGATCGTGCCCCACAGGTACCCGCCAATGATCGTGATGAATAGGGTGAAAAAACCCACAAGAATCAGAGCCCACTGACTTGGTAGCGTCAAGGTCCCGCGATAGACAGGGTGATTACCTATCAGACTATGTCAGTAGGGCTCCATCGACGCATTGTGCACTTACTTTGATTACTCCAAAAGCCGCAATATACGGAGTCGCAGTCCCACCATGGCGCCATTGTCAAAGTATGAGATGAGACGGTGTCAGTGACAAGTGTGGGACGTGATGAAGTGGTCCTCTATATGAGAAGTCAATCGCCTTTCCCTAATAATAGACCATCTAGATCTGTCTCTCATTGTCTGACACCCGTGGCTCTATACCTGGGCACATAGTTACAATATGGTTATTTAGATAACTGGTTAAGCAGACGTTAGCGTACCAAAGTCCTTTTCAGCTAATCGGACAGATATCATTAGTAACAAGGTTTCCTCTGATTGATCAGAAAAGACTTTAGTACGCTACCATCGGCTTGACCAGTTATCCAAATAACTATATTGTAACCATATGACCAGGCTCACCTTCTCTTTCGCTTGCAATGTGGCTCGTAATGTTAGTACCTTGTTTTAATAGGCCCATCGTAGCTACGCAACTAACACTGTCCGAGAGCCGCTACAGACACAGCTAACTGCGGCTGACCCTTTTTCTACCCCGCCCGCTTCAGCTGCACATATGACTACCGCTCATCAGCCGCACACGTGACTACACTCCAATCGAAAGCCTCTCTACGTCGCATTACCAAAACAAGACGCCTTACCTAGTCGCTTTTTCTCTTTCCATCTTCTACTGTGCCACTTCAGCCTGGTGGCTGTGCTACGCCTAGGCCCAGTTGACCCTGACCCTCTTCTATTTATAGAGCCAGGGAAGGAAACAAGCTAGCCAGATCCGACTACATATACTACACACAATCTGCAATTAAGATCCATCATCGCACGATTACCTACATCTGCAACTTCATTTACACAATCTTCCCAACACAAACCTCACCTCAGCTCTCACCATGCGCTTCTCTGCCTCTGCCGTCGCTCTTGCCGCCATCAGCTTCACCTCTGCTCTACCAACCAACACGTATTCCTCTACGCCTACCAACTGCACAACTCCAATTCCCTCTTCTACAAGTTGCAGCAGCGCAACTCCTACTCCTCAACCAGGCAAGCCTTCGTGCCCACCTCTGCCCGACTGCAACACTTCGTGCCCGCCTCCGCCCGCCTGCAATACTTCCTGCCCAACCCCACCGCCCACTACACCATGCGGCAAGCCTACATGCTCCAACATCATCAAGCCTACAGTCACTTCCTTGTACGAGGTCTGGACAGGCGCAGTCCGTCACAACACGGCCAACGGCAAGGTCTTCAAGGATGGCAAAACCACCGACATCACCACCCTCCTTACCTTTGACTTCCCTCCTGAGTCTGCAGGCAAGACGTGTAGCTTCCACTTTGACCTTGCTTCTGATGCATCAGCAAAGGTCTCTGGTACAATACAGTTTGACGTGTTTACCTCTCTTGCCCCTGCTACTGGCAACACGTCTTCCTGGCCTTCGGGCAACCTAAGGGACCAGCATCTCGGTCGCATGACTGCGCAACGCGGTGGCGCAGCAACTTGGGTATCTGGATTCCCAGCTCTCGGCCAGGGCTTTCCTTGTCCGGCTGGGAAAACATACGGTGGAGAGTTAGTGGGCGTAGGCGACGCTGATTTTATCGAGTGGCTCGCTGGACCATCAGGAGCATCTATTCAGTGGTGTTAGCAGAAGATGTTAGCACTAGTCTAAGCAAGTTATTTAAGCGTGCAACTGTCGTCTAAGATAGAGTTTTAGTAATGAGAGAGCAATGCAAACACGTACTCTACCTATCTCTCTGCCTCTTGTGTACGACTAAGCAGGGCTCGCAACGGATCAAATCAAAGCAATACTTGATTTGATTGATTTGATTTGATTACATAAGCATTTGATTTGATTTGATTTTGATTTGATTTGGATAACTTGATTTGAATTGATACCCCGCAGCGGGGTAGATAGACCCCGATTTCTTGTACTAGTAAGTTATCTCCTAGCTAGTGAATTGCTATGATACTTGTTGAATTAAACAAAACGCACTTGTGAACAATAGATATACTAATCGTACGCCAGTGACTCACAGCGTCTACAGTGATACATTACGATGAAATTTTATATACAAAAGCAGTTAATCAGAGTCCTCAGAATTAATGTCAGAGTATTCAGTTTCAGCAATGTTTGCTACCCGACGCTCTCGTACCACACCCTCCTGTATGAGAGACCTAAGAACCTGATTCCTCTCTAACGTAGACCCTAATAGTGAGCTCCTATTCGGTGTACACGTTTTTGAAGCCTCACTGAATCGACGCTCTAGGTCTGAACTCATTGCTGGTGCAGCAAAGATATCAAGCGCTACCTTATGCAGTGTAGGAAAGCGCTCCTTGTTATTCCGCCACCAAGTGATAAGATCTATTGGTTCCTTCACAACTTTGCGTTTGCCAGTGACTTTATCTATTACGATGCCATCACGCCGTGGTACCTTTGGTGTTGTGTAGTAACGGTCAAGCTCTTGTGCGAGCGTCTCAGTGTCAGGCTCAGAAGGAACGTAGTCGTCGGAGAAGAGGAGGTCGTCGTCGAATTGAGTCTCTGGGACAAGGACGTTCGCCTGCGATTGAGCAGCCTGAGTAGCTCTAGTAACAATTGACGGCTCTACAGCAACGTCAGGACTGATAGATCTAGTATCGTAGGACTTGCACAGCGTTTCAAAACGCTTTTGAGCGCCACTGAGCCATCCAGACTGACCCTCCCATCGTTTCTGAAGACCTCGCCAATTGATGTTGGGGTTAAGGATCCGGGCCGCAGTGTAGGCTGGTGTTTGGTCTGAAACTCTGTAGTAGAAGTCGAGCTTTGCCCAGATTAAAGCTGCAAATTGCTTTACCTCCTTACTTGGCTGGGGCTGTCTCTTGCTTCGCTCAGTCCACTGTTCATAGTATTCGAGGAGCTTCTCAATCTCATCAAGCCATGTCGAGATATTCACCTTCTGGCCTTCTAGTCTTTTTGTTGCTAGGTAAAGTGGCTTAAGCAGTGCTTCGATCGCGGTAAGCGTGTCCCAGTCAGCGGCCGTAAGCCGGTCATTGCTTACAAGCTCGTCGCCAGCTTGTTCAAGTTCAAAGAGGTAGAAGTCAACTGACTTTCGAAGCTTAAGTACTGTATCAGAATTAGTACTTAATGCAGTAGCCTTAGTGTTTCTCCAACACAAAACTTACGCCTGTGTATCATACAATATGATGAGTTCCAACGCACACCGCCGTCACAGACTAGCGAGAAGATCTTCTTAACCTCTGCCTGACCTTCAACCTCCTTCTGAGCCTTTCTAAAGTTCTCTCTCCGCTGGTCTGAAGCACAGATGTGGTTGACGATGTTATGGGCCTTGCCAATTGCTCCCCTTTTCCTTCACTCAGCCTGCTGTACCTGAAGAGACCCTTCGTCTTGTGGATCGACTGGGTTGAAAGCGGTGGCAAGCAACTGAGTGTCCCGGTCGTTCTGCCTGGCAACATCCTCAACTCGCTCGTCATTAAGGGCATCCTCATTCAACTTCCTCTTTGTAGACGCGCTAGGCTTGTAGGCCAAGGCTGATTGAGCTGCAAGGTTGATAATATGGCCTCCGCATCGTAAACGACGATGTCGCCAGTCGAAGGAGAACACATCTCCAAGGAGCCGGCAGGCAGCGTCGTTATTGTAGGCATTGTCACCAACAATATAGCCAATGCTACTGCTATGAATTTCGTGCTCATTGCAGATTGTGCGTATAAGGTCGCAGATAGCCTCTCCAGTGTGACGGCCGTGGATCTGTCGGAGGGCAACAAGGACGTCCACCCGCTCGTAATCGGTATTCAGGTAGTGGGCTTCAACGCCAAGGAAGGAGAGGTGATTGTACGATGACCAGATATCAAAGCTAATCGAGATCTTCGATCGTGCGGCTTGAATAGAGCAATGAAGTACACCGATAGCTTCAGGACCTAGTCAGTCTATAAAGTCAAGAGAAAGAGAGAATGGGAGAGCACGCTTACCATAGCTATAGTGAGCCTTAATTAGTCGCTTGATAGAGTTGCCACTTTGGTATAGAAACCTGTTATCAATCTCTGGGTTGAGGGCCTTGAAAAGCTCTCTCGCTTGTAATGAGGACGCTCCGTCATAGCTTTGGTTGTTAAGAACTACCCAATCAACTAGCCTCCGCTGGAATTCAAGGAAGTCGATGTTCGTGAACGTGCGGAGGCGCTCATCCATAGCCCTGAGTTGAGCATTCAAGGTGCTTATTCTGTTGTCTTCAACACAGCTGTCAAGGTCGAACAGGCCATGTGTGTCGGGTGAATTGTTTCGCTCTACTTGGCCGATGTTATGCTTTCGGAGTAGATGCCCTGCTGCTGCTGTTGAGGACACTGGATCAAAGGTAGTCTCATAACCAGCACTATTACAGTGGGTACAAATCCAACGGTCTTTGCTTGGGTTTGATGGGTGATAGACGAGGGCGCCGTGATTGTAGATCCAACTTCGGCGTTGTCGAGAGTGCTTATGTGCAAGCTGACGTCGGAGCAGATAGCCGCCGCAAAATCGAGTATTGATATCGAAGCTATGTGGAATAGCATACTCACGTTCGCATGTTAGAGACAAAGGCAGGTTGGATAAGCTCGCAAGTGAGTCAGAAGATATTGATGTCATGCTAAGGGATAGAACATATTTTAAAAGAAGATCGTGCGCACCACTGCAGTGTGCAGTAGAGGTAGATTGAGTATATTTCTAGAGGTATCATGAGTGAGGCATGAGGCATAAGACATGAAGCAGGAGTGATGGAAGTCAGATCATTAGTTTGGCCAATAGAGTTGCCCGGTTATCTGTCCGCCGCACTTTAGGTTTCACGTTTAGTGGCTGACAAGGTTATACCATGAAATTTTCAAATCAAATCAAGTTATTCAATTCAAAGCAAGTTATTCAAGTTTATCTCAAATCAAAAACAAATCAAGCTATTCAAATCAAATCAATCAAGCTTTGATTTGATTTTGATCCGTTGCGAGCCCTGCGCCTGGGTATCTGGTACAGCTTTAAAGTAAAACAGATGGAGCAGCAGGATACACGCCCATACTCCTGGGAACAAGTTGTGTCCTTCGTCAGTTACGATGCTCACGGCAACACTCTCTTTGTCCTATATCTGGACAGCCCAGATAGTGTGAGGACAGCATTGAAAAAAAGGCTGATCGCAGCTAAAACGATCTTGTCTTTGGAGTGGCATGTCATCTTCCTTGGAGTTTTGCGAGACAGATATGACGAATCGGTCTGGTCATTGAGGGATTGCGTTCGAAACGCAGAACTTGTATGTAATCTCCCCTCCATCTACTCTGGCTGAGACTAAACGATAGCAGGCACGTGAGTCAGCCCAAGAGTTTAGGCCAGAATTTATGCATCTCCATGAGATTGCACGCCATCTGCTCCACTCGAACGAAACTTTGGACGTCACAGTCGACACAATCAAACGGATCCTGGCCAGCTACCCTAGGCTTCTTCCCCCTGAAAGAAGAGATGATCTGGCGCTACTCAATCTTCATGACAGAACTTCTGCGCTAGAGAAGGATGTTCAGGGAATAAAAAGGCGATCTGAATCTCTGACTCAACGCCTGCAGAACAAGATCGATCTTGTAAGCCAGGCTTTTTCTTAATCTTAGATCTTGTAGTAGCTAACATGTCCTTAGGCGTACAATCTCGTGGCTCAGCGCGACAACCAAATTATGGTCCAGATGGGCGAGCGTGCTCGTCAAGACAACAACAACATGAAACTGATCGCCGTAGTTGGCTTGGTGTACCTCCCTGGGACCTTTGTATCCAGTCTTTTTGGGATGAACTTTTTCTCGTTCGTCGAGGAAAACGGCCAGCAGAGATGGCAGGTGTCCGAGAAGTTCTGGCTATACTCAGTGTGTCCATCAACCAAGTAAACCAAAAATCGACCCTCTTACTTGACTTGGCTGACGAGAATCCTTTACCTTGCTTGGTTGGTTGACGAAAAGCCCTTACTTTGCTTGGTTGATTGACATTACTCGATAGAATTTCCCGATTTGATATCTATACTCATCTACAGGAGCATACCAGTTCGAAGAAGGTGCTTTTAACACTCAATTGCCGCTACAGTCCCTAAATCGAGCCGATTTCGTTCAACGAGTGCGTTGATGTGTCGCTTGTCGAAAGGTGAAGTCAAGATCAATAACCCAGTCAATAAACTCTTGCTTGAACCGAGAGTCGTTAAATATCAAGCGCCGGCCTCCAAGGTATGGTATGGAGCTCGTTGCTCCCTTGGCCATATCGAACGCGTTTGATGCCATCATTTTGTAACCGAATTCTTCAAGTTTGTGTTGATTCTTTGGGTGATACATGATACTAGTAATACTCTCACTACTGTACAGAGCAGAATCGTGCTGGCCACTAAAATGGCAGTATTTGCAGAGCCAAAACTTGTTCTCTCCATCGGTTGTGAGCTGCGCACCGTGTTTGTAGATTGGCGAGGGCTGGGTTTTAGAGTTGAGGGCCCGCTTATGAGGCTGACGATATCGAATCGACGGCAACACCTTCCTTTCATAGCGAATTTTGTCCCAGTCAATAGGGAAAGGGCATTGAGTAGATGTCGGTAACTCCCTTTCGAAGGTGGCAGCAGTATTGGTGGAAACGGAACTTGGGGTCTCTATGTTTTCTAGGTTATAGCTAAGGGATTCAGAGGGAGTCCTGGGTAGAGGGGAACACGTGGATCCTCCACGAGGCAGAAAAAATGGGTGGGTAGGCATGTTTAGCCTAGAGTCTGGCGGCTTCGTACATAGAGGCTGCAGGCGTGAGAGTTTTCGACAGCAAATCTCAAGAGCGACAATTTCCAGCCAATTAGAACATCCAGGCTAATAATTCTTCCTATCCCGATGCCCAAAAAAACTCCAGTCGCCCACCTCCTCTACAAAAATGCCTAATGCGGTAAGGTCGTCAACCAACTCCGAGTTGACTCGAGTAATGTGAAAACCCTTACTTGTGGTTGTTTGGATAGACGTTTACTCGTGGTTGCTTGTTACGTAATCAACCAAAGTCAACCAACCAAGCCAAGTTACTTGGTTATTGGACACACTGTGTGCGATGAGTGTGGAGGCATGCAGAGAGTGATAATATTGCTTTGCTCACACAGATCCTGGAAGGCGAGTGACTTGTGGCTCTCGTGGCCATCAAGGATAAGCAGGCGGTGACTACCCACTGTTCGAGCTTCTGTATGCTGGATAAAGTGCTGTAACTAGGCTAGACCAAGCTCGTTCGTTGTCCAACCGTTGTTACTAACACCTATCCTCCAATCTTTTGAATTGTTGTGATACCAGGCCTAGTCGTGATGCTTTGCTTTGAGGATAAGGAATGGTGGAATTGACCACCCCATCGCGTTGATGCCAGCGATTAACGTCACCTACTCACAATCGCTAGGTTGAACTCCAAGTGGCTTGAGGCGTCTCTCAGAGGCTGTTACTACTTTAACAGACCCTCTGACGCCCATCTGGAAGCCAGT
>NW_025091347.1:0-27283 GCF_907166805.1 Alternaria atra
TTAAGTATATAGTACTAGGCAATAAGCTCTTACAGCTCATTGTGTTCAACTTCGTATCTAATCTAAGGATTACTACTTAATTCTCAAAACCTCGTGTTATTACATCGATCTACCAATCGTGCTAACACACCTCGTACTATTACATCGATCTACCAATCGTGCTAGTACAACCCTCTCGTCCATCGTCGCCCACTCATTCCCCGAGAACCAACCCTAGATCATCTTCGGACGATCTTCACACAAGGGTCTGACATTAGCGCGGATAGAATAGCGCTAAGCCACTTGCGGCATTTCCGTACGACTCGCAGCTAGCGCGCCTTAGTTGTCGATCCTGCTCTGTAGAGGAACAGGCTTGCGCAACAGCGCCACAACCTAGAATGCTGTAGTACTATCCCTCCACGTGTGGCGGAAAACCCTGCGTAGCAGCATGCTGGCCACACTCCCCACCACAACAAAGTCAACCACAGTCGAGAGGCCTAGAGAATCTCAGGATAGACAGCTTGACTATAGCGCTTTCTCTACGTTACGTATTGTTAGCAACAAACTACTGCGTGGCTAGCAATACAGCCGCTAGCGAATGCAGCTTTACCCCTGCACGCAGCTGCACCACCGTTTTCGCTAGCCTGCGGGCAGGGATTCGCCACCCTACACACTGCATCCGGCAAAGCGTCTCGCTTATGTAAATCACGCTTACCAACCAAGTAGACCACTTTAGCTGTCTATTCAGCAGCTGGTTGTAGCCGTACGAGGCTTCACTACTAATCACCAATCTTAATACAGGAGTATGCAGGTATGTAACGCTAGACGAGTATATCCATAGTTTATATATAGCTACAGTGATACTATAGCTAGTTACAATGTAAAAGTAGAGAAGATAGCACGTAGTAACACAAGTGTGCTTATAATAATTCGAGGAACAACACTCGCCCAGAGCCGTATCCAAACGTAACCAGAGAGCTGTGAACGGCAGTACAGCTAGGGAGGTAGTCAGCAGGTATCCAAAGCATCTCTTCTGCGTCTGCCAACAGCCACCTCTGCGCAACGAGAATGCGCTGTGCAGGCGGCCGGGGGCCAAGGGTAGATGTAGACTGCGCTGGTTGCGGAAGCAGCATAACCCCACGACTAGTTTCCAGGCAAGATCCATCGCTCGAGAAGGCCACACTCTGAACCCAGCCTGTATTCTCGAACGTGTGCAGCGGCTGGCCCGTCTTCGCATCCCACACCCGCACCGTCTGATCGTATGAAGCCGATGCCAGTCGATCTCCTGCCGCCGAGAAGGCCACGCTGGTGACACCTCTCATATGGCCCTCGAGCGTCTGCAGCAGAGGCCCCCAGTCTTCGTCCAGCCCAGAATTTATTTGCACTCCCTCGGGCATCTCCCGCCTGAACTGATGCCGCACAAGACTTCGTTCTGGCGCAAACACTAACGCTCCGTAGTACACCTGCAGCGGCGCTTCTCGGATCCCAGATCCGCTCCACATCACGAAGCGCAGCGCATCGTGCACGATGTTCGACACTGTCGTACTTCCTGTTCCCTTGTGCGAGGGTCAGCGGAAGTACAGTGCTTAGCGAATGCGGCTTCCCCTCGAACGCAGTTGCAACAACGTTTGCGCCACACGGTAGACAGGGATCATGGCGCCCCACTGCACAGATTTGGACTAGCGTCAGCCTGTTAGCACACGTTTGGTGTGCAGCCAGTACAGCTTTAGCATAACACTTTAGAGCGGGTGCGCAGAACCCGGGAGATTCTGTCATTACACGGGTGCACTACATATTCGGCCAAAGTGCATGCACGAGAATCGACATGACCACCAGATGGCAGGCATAAGTTCTCAAAAGTTTTCAAATCGTGATTACGGAACAAAAGAGTAGACATCGTCATCTCGATGCTAGTGACCCTTACATATTGTGTGGTGTTTTTTATACCACTCGCACATTAGCCTTCTGCTTAACCACGTGGCTGCAGAATATTGTTCCAGCTCCAACTCTCCTGTACTCTCCATTGACATCTGCAGACATGCCATCAATCAAGTCAATCAATCTGAGGCAGCCGATTGAGCTTGATTGAAGTTTTATAAGGTCGCGATTGAGATTGACTTGATTGAAGCTGTTTTAGAGTCGTAATTGATTAAAGATTAATGCTCTTAATCATGTTTGGTATGCGATCTAGAGCGATCTTATATAGCTACCTCTAGTCATTGTTCTCCCACTCACATATGTTGTAGATACTAATTATCTCCTGGTTAGTAAGACTATCTTCCTAGTTATGAGGAGGCTTAAAACCTGCTCTTCTCTAACTCTGGGTACATTGGATAGCCGCTAGCAGCTGAGATCTGATCTTCCGCCTGCGAGGCTCTAATAGGTCGCCAAGCTCGCTGAACAGGCGCTCACATTGACAGCTGCTAGCTAGTATAGTGAGCAGATCGATAGCTAATCGCGATAGATTTGGATATCGCGATTGCAGGCTGATCTAATACTTGATTGGATTGCCCTCTTGCTTAAACTGCTCTTTTGTCTACAGTAGCTTATATCGCCGCCAGCGATCAAGCTTATCTATCTTTAATATATCTACCTCATTTGCGGGCTCGACGTTAACGAGCGCAGTAATTGCGTTGTTAATACCGCCTAATTGCGGCGGCCTTAGGCGCGTGATTGGCTGCGATATAGGCTTGTATTGTGCCCACAGTTGCTGCAACTCTGCCTCGTTTAAGACAATCTAGTAAGGCTTATCACGCTAGCTGTTTGAGCAGTAGTTCTTGTAGTATAGGTAAAGGCAAGTTGCGCTATAGTAGGCGGGCGAGGCATCGAGCTTAGTGTAGTAATCGTTAGCCTTGCGCTAGGCAGCATTGAGGTTAATCGCGAGGTAATCTTCTAGAGCCTCAGGATGAGCGTTAAAGTCAACATGATCGTAGGTCCTAAGTATCGCCTCGTAAGCTCTAATTACGTATTTAAATACTAGGATAACATTATATATAGCTCTAAAGCTTCCTTGTTTGCCGCGCGCCTTAAGGCGTTTTGTGGCCTCCTTAAGCGGCTTCAACACCTTAATATACTTAGTTATTACCGCCTAATCTGCTGCTTTTAGTCTGTTAGATCGCATCTAGGAGGGCGCGTTAGGCAGCTTGTTATCGCGCGATTGCGCATATGCGTTATCGCGCGCGATGCAATTAATATAAGTATTAGCGTATAGGTTAAAGGTTTCTAATAACTAAACTGCGCGCTTAAAGGCGTCGTGATAGCTGTTCTATCGCGTAACAATAGGCTTAATTAGCTCTAGTGTTGTTTCTGTGTGCGATTGATCGTTAACTAAGCGCTAAAGCGATGCGAACAGATCGTGTTGCTGAGGCGTTTTGATGTAGTTAATGATATCGACTAGTACTCCTAGCGGGCCGTCTCTTCGCTAGTCTCGCAAGTATCGCGCCTCTGTATCTTGCTCGTCACTGCTATCGCTGTTGTACGCCTCCTTGTCGAGTCTAAACATAATTGTCTAGCCTATAAGATTAAGCGTGTGAGGCGCGCAGCGGAGGCGGCGAAAAGGAGCTTCGAAGTCGTATAACTCGCTAAGCTTGGCGACAGCTCGATTGTTCGAGGATGCGTTATTAAGGACGAAGTAGCCTAGCTTAGAACGATTAATACTAAACTGCTGCAGCGTCTTCGCAACTATATTAGCAGACTTGTTAACAATCAAGCCAATTAATCTAGCTACGCCAGATTAGATTGGCTTGATGTTTATAGAGGCTCGGATTGGCTTAGTAAGCTTAATAGGTTATAGGCGCTTAGATTAATTGATAAGATTGATGAGATTAATAGCCCGAGCGTAAAGCGTGAGGCTGTATAGGTAGGTGATATCGGCTGTATCGTGACTATTCCTGGTGTTGTTTATCGCTATCGCCGTCAATATCGCTGTCGATATCGTCGTCCCATGTACTTAAGCTGTACAACGCCTCTATCTTGCTGTTAGTTATAGAGCCCGTAGAGCTAATATCGTCATTGCCCAAGCTAGCTTTTCTCTACCGTCGTACGCACTGTATTGCTGCTAGAAGCTAGGGTTGTATAGCTCGTTGGCGAGGCTCTAGCAGGTCCCCAAGCTTACTAAACATACGCTCACACTTACAGCTTGACGCTAGGATAGATAGTACGTTAAGCGCAAGCTTGCTAAGGCGAGGATAGCGATCCTGCAGCGATAGCTAGTATTGTATAGGGTTGTTAGCGTATTCGCTGTCCTTCTCTACGCGCCGCTCGCACTGTTTCCACCAAGTAAACTCGTCGTCCGCTGCTACAGCGCTGCGAGTAGTTGTAGGGTCGATAAGACTGTCGATTGCGTCGTCTATATCGTTTAAGAGCACCTTTAGGCGCTGTACAACTAGCGGAGCGGTGTTGTACTCAGCCCATAAGGCGCGAAAGTTGTAATTGTTAGCAGTAAGCCAGTTAGGCTTCTCAGCACCCCAGGAGACGTCGCAGTACGTTTTGTAGTAGGGATAGAGTATTGTAGCGGCGTAATAGGCGGGCGATAGGTCTAATTTAGCGTAGTATTCGCTAGCCTTTGCCTACGCTGCTCGCAGGTTAATAGCAAGATGGTCCTTAGGCGCCTCGTTGTGGCTATTGTAATTAACGGCGTTATACAGTTTAACGCGCTGCTCGTAGTAGTTAAGTATATATTTAAATACTAGTATTATCTCAGCAATAGAACTAAACTTGCCGCTCTTACTACGTCCCTTAAGGCGCTTGGTAGCAGCTTTTAGAGGCTTTAGCGCATCTATATACTTAGTAATTACTGCCTAGTCGTGTGTTGTAAGGCCGCTCGATCGCATCCACCGCGGCGCCTCAGGTAGCCTGTTACCCCGCGTTTCTGCGTACGTGTCCTTATCTCGTATGCGCTTTATATAGTAGTTGGCGTAAGCGTTAATTGCTAGTTGTAGCTGTACAGCGCGCTTAAAGCAGGAGTAGTAGGAGTTCTAGCGGGTAACAACAGGTTTAACGGGCTCGAGGATCTTGCGTTTATTAGCGGGCGCGTTAGTAGGTAGCTCGCGGTAGGCAAGGCGCTAAAAGTTAGTAAATAGAGCGTACTGTTGTGGTGTTTTAATATAGTTAACAATTGCTATAAGTACGCCTAAGGGCCCGTCGCGCCTCCACACGCCTATATACTCGCCCTTAGCAGCGTACTTAGCTAGGCTATTGTTATAGGAGGTAGCGTTGTTGCCCTAAAGCAGCATCTAGCTAATAAGATTAAGCGTATAGGGACTACAGCAGAGGCGACGATAGGCAGCGTTAAAGCCTATCTCCCGCGCAAGTGCGTCTATAGTAGTGTCATTATTGCTTGCGTTATCGAGTACAAAGTATCCTATACTCGCAGGGCTAATCCTAAAGTCCTTAAACGTTTAAGTAACTACGCTAGCTATTATCTCGCTACTATAAGCGCCTGTTAACTGCGGCAGCGCAATAGGAAGGTCTACAATACTGCTATAGCTGTTAACGTAGTGCGCAACAATACCTAAGAAGCTACGCTTGCCGCCCTTTGTCGTCTAACTGTTAAAGCTAAAGTGTATCTTGCTCTGTGCCTGCGACAGCTCCTTAATAACTAGCGGCCTTAGGTAGTCGTACAAGCGCACAACGTAAGCTAAAACGCTATTATAGGATGCCTATAGTGCTGCCTCTGCTTATAGGTTGGCTAGCTTGATAAGCTGTCGAAAGGCTGGCGATTTAAATGTAGAAAGAGGCAGGTTTGCCTTAACAAGCTAGCTAACTGCTGTAAGTCTAAAACGCTAGGTATTAAAGCCGGATAGCTCGTTCGCGACTCTCTAGCTAACTCGATTGCTAGTTAGTACAAGCTAGAGGGCGTTGTTAAGGCCTTTCGAACGGGTTTCTCCGTCAGGTGCCTAGTAGTTATAGCCGCGTCGTTTCTCTCTAAGGTGTCGCTAAGTAGCTAATGTTAAGCGTGTTGTCTTGTATATTTAGCTAACGCCAGCGTTAATAAACTTATGCTTATAGCAATAGCAGCATACGAAATAGATGCAGGTGGGATCTTTGCGCAGTGCGACGCGGTAGCCGTAGCGATATACCTAGCTTTTCTTAGAACGCTGCGTCGCCATAGGCTTTATATACAGCGGTATACGATCCTAATTAATGCCCTCAAAGTTATCCTCTAGGTATTCGTCAAAGCTTCTAGTGTTAAGCTCGTTAGTTGTTGTTATCGTTGCCTGCTCGCTGCCCTTAATAGGTAGGATAATAGCTTCTTTAGCTTAGGTATCGCGCAATCGCGCTTTAAAATCTAATGCCTAGGACGCTTTAACTAGGGCTTTACGAGGGGATATACAAGGCGATAATAGAGGGCTTTTGATAGTTATAGGCTGGCTGAGAGTACCGCGAGGCGTGCTTTTTTAGCGCTTTGCTGACGCGGTAACAACGTCTTAAACGCGTCTTTTTAGTGGCATGCTTGCGATTAAGAGAGGGAAACAGGCGTATTTTAATAGAGACTATAAAGTAGCGCGTAAAGGATGGGTAGCTAAGAGCTAAAAAGGTAGCGTAGCTTGGGTAGGTTGTGGTTGTACGATAGAGCTGCAACATAAGACGGTTAGTAGCTCAATATATCTATTGCTTAGCACTTGTTATAATGTCTAAAAGCAACTACAACAACGCGATAATTATTGTTATTTAACAGCAGCAGTTAACTTAGCGTGCTTTATTTAGTAATTGCGCATACAGAAATACTAGAGAAAAGCGTGTTCTAGTAGTGTAACTATAGTATTACAATTAATCTTCTTGTAAGTTGCATCTATAGCTACCTTTACCTGCAACAATAACAACAACAACTACAGCTGTCTATATACAATATTATTGCGCCTCTTTTTAACTCTGCTAAGCCTAGAAAGCTTAGTAGAGGTGTATACTAGCTAGCTATTGTGGCTGTTCGAATCGCGCGTATTACACAAACATAATCAAGCTTATTTATATAACGTGTTTTATAAGCGAGTCGTCCTTACAAGCGAGTCGTCCACCCCACTAACTTTGATCACCTTCAAAGCTACGCAACGCAACAACGTAATAAGGTAGAATAAAGCGATTAATATAGTAGATTAAATAGTATCTACAGCATCCTTTTTGCACGTTCGTGAGTTGTGCCCAGTCTCCCTGCACCTCCTGCAGCGCGCAATAGCCTGGCGGCTAAGGCCTGATCGCTCACCACCTTGACGCTGTTCACGCTCAATCTGCTGGTCAGCCTCCTTTTGAGCTAGTATATCCTCTCCCTCTCCCTTTGTTAAGGTCCCACGCTTCTGTATCCGTTTCTTTTTGCGCTGCCTACGCTTAGTTGCTGCCTCGTTGGCTCTCTCAAGGCAGGTAATCTGATCGCGCATAAGCTCGGCTGAGAGCATTATCACCTCAGCCCCCTTTTTAAGCTGGTTAATCGCCTCAATAATCGAGGCTGGTGATGAGCTCTTATGCTGCCGCACGCGATCACGTATTAACGTTGATTGAGCCTCAAGCTCACGTACGTTGCTTGGTGTACGAGCCTCCCAGGGAGGCTCTGCGAGGCAGCTGGTGGAGTAGGCGTACGCAGCTGCACGTTGAGCTTTGATAGAACAGCGTCTGGCTGGAGAGGGCTAGGCCTGCGCCTCGAAAAGCTGAGCAGATATTGGCTAAGGTGAACGATCGATCAAAGGCTGCCTTAAAGGCTGGCAGGAATTCGAGCTTGGTGATATGGTTGATATTGTAGCGCATTAGAGCCTCAATCTCACGGCTGTACGCGCGCTTCATAGGCGAGAAGCAGCCTACGTCAAGAGGCTGCAGTAGGTGAGATGAGTGAGCTGGCATGCAGAGCGTGTAGATATTGCTCTCCTTGCAGAGCTCTTGAAACTCAAGAGACTGGTGGCTCTCGTGGCCGTCAAGGATAAGCAGGCGGCGTGCTCCAACTACCTTGCCCTCAGTATGCTTAATAAAGTGCTTTAGCCACTCTACTCCTATCTCGTTGGTTGTCCAGCCGTTGTCGCTAACTGCGATAGCCCAGTCGCGTGGGATATCCTCCTCGTACTAGGCTGACAGGTGATACTTGCTAGCAAAGATGAGGAACGGTGGGATTGTCCAGCCAGCAGCGTTGATTGCAGCAATTACCGTTACCTACTCGCGGTTGCCAGGCTGGATAGTCTTTGGCCTGCCTCTCCTCTCTGACCCTGTGATAACTAGCTGAGTCTGGATCTTGCCCATCATAAAGCCAGCCTCGTCAAAGTTGTAGACGTCCTCATCACAGATGCCGTACTTGGCCTTTGTCTCCTCTACCAGCTTAAACCAGCGGCTGATTAGCACAGGATCCTCGCATAGAGCTCTCTGCCTATCGTACGATCGATTAAAACGCGTCATAAGACTGTCTGTACGCTTGACAAAGTTGCGCGGCCAGTGGACGCCAACGCGACCTGCGCCACGCGCAGCAAGCAGCTTATTAGCTATATCGCGCGCAGCTGTATACGTAGGCCCAAATCCTCGCTGATCAAGGTCGAGTATATGTCTAATAATTACCTCCTCCTCTAGCTGGGTAAGCTTCTTTGAGTTGGGCTGGCAATCGCGTCGTGCAAGCCTGCCAGCGCGTCGGTCGCGTAGCGTCATTCGAGGGACGTTAAACGCGCGAGCAGCAGCTCTCTCAGTCTTGATCTGGTGGCTATTAAGAGATGATATAGTAAGCTGCATATCAGCTTCAGATGAGCGCAATAGAGCTTGTTGGCGTTGAGGCATAACTGATTTGATCTTCAAAGGTGATCAAAGTTGGTGGGGTGGACGACTCGCTTGTAAGGACGACTCGCTTATAAAACACGTTATATACACAACGCGTTGTGGTGGATTTTTTTTAGATATATTGTTGTCAACCTCAACACCAGAAAAAATATCGTAAGATCGCTCAACACTAATATGAACAACCTTACGCTTTACGCTCGGGCCAATTAATCTTATTAATCTAATCAATCAATCTAGCCCATCTCAGCTTGATTAACGATTTTTTTGCTCTGGATTGGATTGGCTTGGCTTGGTAGCTATAGACGCTTAGATGGATTAATGAGATTGATCTGGATTGATTGTTAACAAGTCTGTATATTAGCAATCCTATCACTACTATAAGCGCCTGTAAGCTGCGGTAAGGCAATAGGCAGGTCCCTAACGTTACCACAGGCGTTAGCGTAATAAGTAACAATACTAAAGAACCCTCGTTTGCTACCCCTTGTCGTCTACCCGTTAAAGCTAATATAGATTTGACTTATAGATTGCGACAAGTCGTTGACAACCTGCGGCTTAAGGTAGCGATAAAGCCTTATAACAAAGCTCGCGACGCTAGTACGACTTACCTATAAAGCTTCTGCTGCCTCTAGATTAGCGTATGCTATTATCTCACGGAAAGCTAGAGTCTTAAACTTACGGAGAGCGTAGTTGTTATCAACTAACCAGCTAACAGCAGCGTATCAAAAGCCTTGTACATCAAAGTTTCCAATCTCATTAGCGACCTCCTGCAATACAACAACACCGCTATCGCTTAATAATCGCAGGGACGTCTAACCTTAAGGTAGCGCAGCCTTAGCAAGCTGGCCCTAACGGTTAAGGCGGTAGCCAACTCTGTTCTGTGCTATATAAGTTATCGCAGCAGTTGTTGATAGCGTCACCTCTAACGCTTGCTTCCCCTCCAATCTCTGATGTTTATAGCAATGCCTGCAGATCTAGAAAGTCCTCTGCGGATCAGCTATTAAGGCGACGCGATAACCGTGCTCAAAGACCCAGCTTTTCCTGCCCTTAAGCGTCCTTAGCGGCTTCATAAAGCGCGATATATAAGCCTAATTAAGGCTATCGTATTTATCCTTAAACCGACTATCAAGCTCGCCTCTATCGTAGCTATCAGACGCCTTAGTTAAAGCCTCTGTAGCAGCTCGTGAGCCCTCAGTTAGCGGATCGATCGCGTTGTCGGGCAGCAGGTCGCGCAGCTGCGATTCGAACGGAGCCTTCTCTGTAGCTTAACTAGCTGCAACCTTAAGGGCTTTGCGTAGTAAGGTTCGTACAGGCAGCTCAGACTGCGATTAAGAGTTGTCGTTGACTTTAACGCGTTTATTTGACGCAGCAGCGCGATCAGCAGCGCGTTTAAAGGCCTTCAGAGGCATAACAGATAGTAATAGCGCGTAAGGAGCCTTAGAGATAACAACAATAGGCGCTAATATAAGATATAGGCTGATGTTAAATGTTGATACTACGTCGCAGAGTAAGCTAGTTAGATCAGAAGGTTGCTTACTAATCGAAACTTAACACTACTAATATGTCACCCTATCAATATTATCTACTGCCTAGCAACCTTATTAACTACCTTAGAAATCGCCCTAGTATTAGTACCTGATCAATCTAATCAATCAATTCAATCAAAAAGAGGGCTTTGATTTGTTCTTAATTGGAAAAACGCTATGGGCGAATTGATCTTGACTTGATTGAGCTTTTGATCAAGAATCAATCAAGTCAATCAAAAAACTTGCTTGTTGGCATGTCTGGACATCTGTTGGTCGAACAACCAACATGTGGTACGTTGGATCGTTGTCTCTTTCCCAGGAATTGTAAATCCCCTTTCCGACAATAACACAGCTTTCTTTGCTAAGGATATCGCCTCCACTAACATCGTAGTCTATCCTTCCTTTCGTTGCTCCGTTAGGACACCGGACTTCGTGATATGACCCACAGCGTACCAATGTGCAATCTCGAAATGCCCACAAGCTCGCGATGATGGCCTCTTCTCTTTTTTCGTCGAATCGGAGGCTATCGATCCATTCCATTTTGCCGAAGCCGACGTCGATGAACTTGACGCCTCCACTATAGACCATCCATGTCCAAGAGGGCAGAGGAGAGTCGTATTGGATCTCCTGCAGCTGACTGTCATCTACACGTCACAGGAGGTTTCTGTGAAGAAATTTTTGGAAGATGCCGTATCTGCTTTGACATCTCAAAGCATGTTTCATACGGTTCTCTAGCGCAGATGCTGAAACACGTCTGTCCGTCAGAACTGTAAGGCTTCGCTTCGAGTACTCCGAGATAATGTAGGATATGCAGTTGAGTGTACGTGCGAGGCCTGACTTGAGGAGCCGCTCCGGAAAATGTGGATCAAGCATAGAATATTTGCCTTTAGGGCGGCTAGAAGGAGACGCGTATTGTTAGAAGTGTCTCAGTAGTGATGATACAAAAGTCGTACCTGTAGAGTCTCATGAGGTTCTCGCAGTAAACCCCTTGACCGCATTCCTAGTACATCTGATTGGCGCTAAAATGAATAGTTCGCCTTGCCAAAACCCCTTCTTGCATCACCCAGGCTCGCGTGTTCAGCTTGGCTTTGCCCACGTCTTGGTCGAAATCATCTACGTCAGTGCTGATGTAAAACTCGTTGCCGGAGGCATCCTGGACATAGACACTATCAGTGCATATATAACGCTTAAGGAACCCTGCGTTTGAGTCAGCAGCCGCAGTGGCGGCGATTGTGCAGTAAGCCTGGGAAAAGACGCTCTCCATCCGACCAGATTCGCAGTTCCAGTCCTCAAGACTGTCCTCGTATTGGATGATGCATAGCGATTTAATCTAGAGGTAGAGGACACCGAGTTCTCGGGTTACCGTGACGGCGTCTTGGAAAGTCATCGGGAGTTCGGAGACACTGAATCCCTGCAGCCGCCGGCCGATGTTGTCCTGAGTTGTGCAGAACCTTTTCTGCTCTTCCGTCGGGAGCTGGCCCCAACAATGAGACAAAGCGATATATTGCCAAGTGGTCGCTTCTGAAGCACGGATGAGACGAACCTGATCTGGCTTGTGGTTCTGATCGCCTAGATCACCGACGTACAGGAGTCTTGTTGGCAACGCTGTCCCAAGCTCAGCTTGGTTCCCATTACACTCGTGATGTTCCTCATTACACCAGCGGAGCCATGCGCGGAGCAGTGTAGATCGTGCGGAGCTAACGGGCTCGGTGAAGATTGGGCGACCGATTGGGGTGGTGAAGTCATGGTTTGTCGCGCACTCTGCAGTAAGCGCATACAATTAGCCTAGGTTCATGTAAAGAAGCAAAGAGAGTGAGAATAAGTGCTGACCTGGATCAACAGAGAATCGCAAAAGGCGCGGGCCGCTTGGTCCCGCCGTAAGCGCAGAACGGGTTCTTTGCAGGTCCACCTTGCCATTGCGCTCAAGGTCCCATCGCTGCAAGGCGACGAGAAGCATGGCGCAGACTGAACAACTGGCCGCAAACATTCGTATCCCTGAAAGGTCGGTCTTGCGTAGAGAGCTTCCGGAAGCTGCGTCCACGATGATGCTGCAGCAATCGCACGGGATAACTGGAATAGGTAGTGCGTAAGATGGTAAACTTGCGAAAAGCTTCTTGGCAAAAACATCGTTACAGTGCAGCATCCAGTCATTGTACTACGTAAAAGTAAGTAATGTGGTACTACATGCGCACGAGCGATAAATGAAGGTTTTACTCACATTCTAAATGACGAGACACACTAAGCGTTAGCAGCAGCCTAGCAACGTAGTCTTCGCAGCTGCACTTACGTCCTACACCACCAGACACACCAAGCGTTAGCAGCAGCCTCGCAACGTACTCTTCGCAGCTGCACTTACGCCCTGCACCACCAGACACACCAATCGTTAGCAGCAGCCGCGCAACGTACTCTTTGTAGCTGCACTTACGTCCTACATCACCAGACACACTAAGCGTTAGCAGCAGCCTCGCAATGTAGTCTTCGCAGCTGCACTTACAAACTACACCACCAGACACACCAAACGTTAGCATCCACGCACTATAGTTGTTCTGTAGTGTCGTACTTCCTATAGTTCTTAACTTTAGTGTCGCTACGACCGTCTCTTAGTATATCCTTACACTCTATTCATACAATCAGCCAACCTCAGATTATTACAGCTTAGGGTATGAACATACTGTAAAAGACTCTTCGTTCTCCATATCTTGATTCTCAAGCTATCGGTCTGATGGTAGCCGCTAAAACAAACGACGTCCTTGCGATTAATTGTCACAGTAAGTAGAAGTGTTTCCAAAACTTGCGAGGTGCGGGGTAGGCATTCAACTTCCTTGGCTGCTGCCTAATTGTATTTGGTCTTTCTTCTGCCAATCAACGGCTGTTTCTGTGTGCAAATCAGGGTCAGCTATTGTACATCCAATGTCGAGGGTTAACGTTCGAATAGTATCAGAAACACAGTGTGTAGAGGTTACCATGATTGAGATGACGATGTCTCGTCTTTTGTTAAGTTATCACGATTTGTGAAGTCATGTCCCCTATCTAGTGTCATGTTAGTTCTCGTGCATGCACTGGCTAAATCTCTAGTGCGCCTGTTTAATGACCGAACCATCAGCTTGTGTGCACCCGCTCTAAAGTGTTATGCTAAAGCTGTGTACTGGCTGCACACCGCACGTGTGCTGACAGGCTGACGCTAGGTCGAATATGCTAGGTGGGGCGCCATGATCCCTGTCTACCGTGTGGCGCAAACGTTGTTGCAACTGTGTTCGAGGGGAAGCCGCATTCGCTAAGCACTGTATCTTCGCCCGACCGACTCTGTAACGTTTTGCGATCGAACGGAAGCGAGTAGCTGTTGTGTGGATGAGTCTGCGATCTGGACGCGTGAGAGAGATGGTAATCTCGACCCCTGAACGCGACCGCGACCGCGACCGCGAAGCGACATCCTTGCCAACCGAGCTGCTGGCACCACTAAAGAGACGCGCAAGAAACACCACCGAGCAAAACGAACACTATCGCAGGCGACCACCACAGCCAGACCTATTAGCCGACGACTCCGACACTATCCAGATCGAAAGCAGCCAACCTATCTGTCAAGCTAGGAAGAGCACCGCCACTAACAAAGATCTACTTACCGCGTTAACTAAGATTATCTAGCAGCAGAATGAAACGATCTAGAACCTCGAACGCGAAACAAGAGAGATTAGAAAGAACCAGCAAGCTATTATTGACTACAATGTGAAACTTATCGACGAGATCGCTGAGCTGAAGACACGCGTCGATGACCTTGTGGCAACAGCATCCTCTAGTGCGCGTACCTGGGCCTTGGTTGCGTCCGCAAGCGCACCTGCGGAACTAAGCGCCACGTCTGGAACGCTAGCAAACTAGCAGCACACGAACAGAACTAACCTCGCCTCCATCGACGTGCCCAACGTTACAGTAGACATTTCTAGGGCAGATACTGAAAATGGCAGATTGTTAGCTGGAGCGGTTAGAGCAGCTGTGGAAAAAGAGATGCGCACAATGGAGAACTAAGAAAACTGGCGATGCCGGGCGGTTACTGTCGACTACGCGACGCAGAGCAGGATCAGGATTGCGTGCTGTAAGCCTAGGGTACCTTGCATGGTCACGTGGATTATCCAGCGACCAATCAGCCCACTACTCTATGTATATAAGCTTAGATCACAGACCTCTCGGTGATTAAGCAGAATACACACAATCTACTTACAGTTACCTTCTCGCTGCACTCGGTAGGCGCGATAATAGCGTCTTTAGGCCGCGACTCGCGTAGTTGCGACTTAAAAGTTAAAGCCTAGGACGCCTCTACGAGAGCTCTGCGAGGCGACAGACGCGACGGCGATGGCGATAGCTAACTATCGACGGCTATAGGCTGGCTAACACTGCCGCGGGCGGTGGAGGATTTGACGCGTTTCTTCGGGCGAGTAAGGTTATTAGAGGCGCGTTTCGTAGGAGGCATGGCGATAGCAATATGATAAGGGCGATAGGAGCAAAAAAATGACGCGATAGAGGGTTGTTTAGGTAACTGGTGGAGGGAGTATAGTGTTGCAGAAGTTAGGCTGATTACGTACTAGTACTGCGACAACTACAACACTAAAAACCTATCGTGAGATCGCTCCTGCTGCAAAACGGGCAACCTCGCGTGCTACCTTAATTAAGCCTATTAAGCTGAACAATTAAGCTAAGCTACCTCAGCTTGGATTGCTAAAAAATAAATATAGGCGAGCTTGACTTGATGGGATTGATAGTTATCAAGCTATCAATCAAGCGCTTGCAAGCCGCTTGATTGTTGACAAGTCTGGGCGTAAGGCGTTCCGTTGTAACAAGGAGATCGGTCCGGAGAATAGTGGCAAGGAACTAACCGTTCTTGGAAGGCAGCCCCGCGTTCTGGAGGCACATTGAGCCTAATGTCGTTTGTACCAAGCAATCGGTATGCTGACAGCAAAAAGACCTCGGCGCAGAATCTTTCACTTGTGCACTGATTGACAGACAACTCCTCTTGAATATCATGGTCTAGCATATTCCTCTGGATGTTCATCCTGACAACCATCTACATCGTCCCACAAGTTGTCTCTAGCGACCTATATGGTCCCTTGAGACGCTTCCAGATGTCAGAACAATTAACCAACGCTTCTGATGACCTATCTCCGCTCGAGAGCAGCGACCTACCCATCCACAAAGCTGCATACAAAGGCGACATCCCATTGCTAGCATCTCTTGTGCCCCTCTGCGAGGACATCGATATCCGAAGTGCCTGCAACTGTACACCATTGCATCTTGCGATTCGAGGCAACCATGGAGACGCCGTTCAACTGCTCCTGTCTGCTGGAGCAGGTCCCACGCTCCAGGATACCTTAGACACTGCGATGCAACCACCTTTCGATGCCGTAGATCTTGCTGCTTGGCTAGGTGCTCAGCATGCAATGTCCGCCTTGATTAATGCTGGTCTGGAAATACCAGCCAGTGCATTCGAGAGAAGCGCATCACTGAATCATGTAGAATGCATGCGCATCATGTTGAGCAAGCTACCTAACCAGAGGTTTTCCGATCAACCAAAACTTGATGGTGTAAGGTTAGCATTAGGCCGGGCGGCAATCTGCTGGCATTTGGAAGCAGTAGAATTTCTTCTCACCCAAGTGCGCGGATTTCCAGACGAAACTAAGCCTCAAGATCGAACTGCCCTAGGTATTAGCGTTGCCCTTGCCGTTGACCTAGAATATATCTGCGTCGATAATTGTCGTTGGAGCACCATAGCAAACCCCAAACGGTTGCCGATTATACTGGAAAAGCTAGTAGCATCTGGTGCTGATGTGAATGCCGAACATCCTGCAACTGGGAATAGTGGTTTTTGGACAGTTGTTGAAGATCAAGACCTCACGCGATTCTTTCTGGGACATGGCTTGCGCCAAGAAAGCCAGACCAAGGGAGGTCATACTCCTATATTTGGTATCGTTTATAGCGTCAACACTGAGCCTTCCCTCTTGGAGACCTTTATAGCCGCTGGAGCAGATGTCAACCATAAAGATCGAGCGCTTCGAACACCTTTACACTATACCGCGAACCGAGCTCTTGCCGAAATACTTTACCAGCATGGTGCGGATCTTTCTGCGAAGGACAAGTATGGCTTGACGCCGCTTCACTCGGCTTGCAAGAACGGACGTCTGGATGTCATTCGATACCTGATATCGATCGGCGCGGCAATCGATGAGCCTGCCTCATGTGGATACACACCGCTACTTTACAGTCTTAGCAATGAAGAGGACGATTTCGAAGATTGCTCTTTCCCACTCCACCCTTCGGCAGAACAATGCCCAAGCATTGAAGTCACACGAATACTACTGGCACATGGAGCGAGTGTTCATGCAGCTACAGCCAGTGGCCAGACAGTACTGCACGGTGCTGCCCGTATCGGTGACATTGAGCTTGTTCGTTCCCTTGTCGATGTTGGTGCGAATTTTCGAGCTGAAAACGCAAAGGGCGAAACAACACTTCACATCGCAGCACGTACAGCCAGCGTCCAGACTGTGCAGTATCTCATGGAGGAAGGCGCGGACGTTTATGCCGTAACTTCATCTGACCAATCTGTAATGCATGCAGCGTGCTCTTCGGGTACTATAACAACATTGCCTGCCATCACCATCATCTTGGAAATGCTACTCGAAGCAGGAGTCAATGTCAATGCCAAGGACATCACAGGCGCAACACCATTACATGTTCTGTACAACCAGTGCTACAGATCCCGCTTGTGTGATACAAAGGCCTTCAACATGCTTCTACGAAGAGGCGCCGATAAAATGGCCGAAGACAAGGAGGGTGAGAGCGTCAATGATCTCGTTGAGAAGGACGACATTTGGACTTGGGATGAAGAAGGGCTGCTGGAGAGGACTAAAACCTCTACTGGGTATGGGACCTGGCGCGGTGTTAGGGGCCGAGGAAGTTGGATAAGAGGCCGTGGTGGTACGAGGGGTTACTGATCTGGGAAGATCAGATTCGACGAAGGGACAGTTGGAACAATGAGCGCCGATCGAGGTCTGATTTAACACGTGAGAATGATACAGCACCCATGTATGGGAAGATGACACGGCATCAGGGATGGTCTACTGTGCTGGGTGAGGGGAGCAGGAATCAAATCTCACATTAATGACCATTTTCGGTAAGTGCGGAATTGCGCGCATACATAGCATTTCCACACCAGTTGCCCATACAAGAGACAGACTTGTTATCTGCCACGTGAATGCTAATGTCCATGTCATGTCTTACAGAATGATATCCTATGACCACAGTCCGCAACAAGCAATCCAGATTGGTTTGCTTGCTTAACTTGCTTGACTTAATTAATTCAATCAAGTCAATCTGAGCTCACCTAAATTAACAAGCAAGTCAAGCTAAGAAGTAATTTTTAATTAACTTGCTTATCTTGCTTGTTAACTATAAGAGATTTATGAGGTTTCTAGAGTAGCTAGAGAGCCTATCTCACGATACCTTCTTAGTGTTGCAGTTAGCCCCTAAAGTCTATCCTAAATTAGACTAGACCCGTCCGTGCACTCGTACTGTGCTACATCACACAACAACGTGCTATCGTCTGCAGTACGCTTTTAAAGCTTCTACTGTTGTTATTATTGCCTATATTAACGCGTTTTTTTTTTAGTGTTTTTAGTCGCTCGCAATAGCTAAGCGCTCTTAAGCCCTCTCTACTAGTGTAAGGGGCTACGCCTAAGTACCACAAGAGGCTACGCCGAAGAACTTCCCGCTTATCTATCTTTGTATTAGCGTACGGAGGATAAATACCGTACGAGGAGGACGCTACTCTTCTTTTCCTTATCCTTCTTCTTCTGTACATAGGAGCAAATGCATACTCGTTAGCAGGCCTCTTTCTGCCTATAACATTAGAAGAAGGATCTACACCTTCTTTTACTTTAACTCTTCCTCCTCGTACGAGACGAGTTAGAATTAAGGACGATACTCTTCCTGCGCGCGTAGCAAGAATTAAGAACAACTCTTCCTTCTTGTACAAGACGAGCTAGAATTAAGAACGGCTGCTTGTTAAGTGTCACAAGTTAGCAAGACCCTACCTGTACGATGTAAGCACAGGTAGACAACGATACGATAAACTAGGAAGAATCAAGCGGAAGTCGGACAGACCTCCCCCTAGAGAGAAGCCGAGCTCTTAAAGTAGAGGAACTTTGAGACTACGTACAACGACTACAGAACGACCTAAACTAAGCGACCTAGGAACGATAGTCGTACGCTATATTAAGCCAGCAACTCTAGAGTCTAACTTAAATTATTAAGGATTAGAGGAGGACGCTAAGTGTGCTAAGTCTAGGTAGGACTACCCTATCCTAGGGCTGCAACTAGAGTTAGGGCTCCCTCTAGTTTTGGGCGTGCTTAAATATTTAATTTGCGTGCGTAGATCTTATCACATCGTGCTAACTCTAGTAAACTTGAAGTAGCTGGTCTAGTTAGGTTCCTGTAACTTAATTTGTCTAGGATTCGAGTATGTTAATTAGCACATTAAGTTGTATGCTCTAACTAACCTATAGCCCCGTAGCATGCGTAGTTAATTTCGTTAGGGTTTTGTGTTAGGGGTTAGGGTAAGGTTGGTGAGGTTAGGAAAACCTAAGCGACTAGGTTCGGAGACGTTCTGAGATAACGACTAGCGATCATGAACATTAACTACGCGTGTAGTCGTATTACATATACAGGAGGTAAGACGCGTCTACAACGCAATATATATTATGCAGACTGTACTTAAGTGTAGTAAAATTAAAACAATTATCGGTAACCCGCAGTTTGCCCCGCACAACCTAGTGTCGCTAATTGTTAGCATTTATCTACAGTTTACCGTTTAGTAGTTATTATGACAGAGGATAGCGTTGCAGGTAAGTATTTTAAGCATTTGGTTGAGTACGCGTTGGCAATTTGCAAAGAGTGTAGACACGGCGTTTTGCCTAGCTAGGTCAAGAGCCATTTGCAGCGTTATCGTGTTAGCCGTAAGCAAGCCGAGTTAGCAGCAGAAGACGTGAGCAGTTGGGCCAGATTAATTTAATATGCCGGAGAGTTAGAAGTGCTAAGCTAGGCTATCTAGGCCATACATTAGTTGCCGGTGTACGCGGACAGGTCGATGTGTTAGGTAGACGCAGACCATTGCCGTTAGATATTCCAAAGCGCAGAGGCAATGAGGAAGCATTAGCTGAAGGCCTACAATTAGTCAGTAGCAGGAAAAGGAGGTCGTCTAAGCCGGGTAGAGAAGGTGGAGATACAAGAGCGCATCAGCAAGGGTTGCAAGAGAATCTATTGCCAGCGGCTGTTGGTCTAGGGCCTGGGGTCGCAGTATTTTGAGGTTCACCAGCCCGACGACAGCGGCCTAGACGTCGTTCTAGATGGCGATGCCGCATAGGCGCAGGTAGGCGAGTAGATAGCTAAGGCGTAGGCCAACATCGAGACCTAGGCGCAGAACACTATCATTAATGGGCGACGGGATTAACGGCTATAGCCCTTAATCCCCTAAGAAACCCTAAATAAGCGACCCTTAATCCCCTAAATTCGAAAATGCAAAGGATTTAAGGCGTCTTAGGTCGCAAGATGCTGCAACTTTACAGCCTGATGCAGCAAACATAGGCGCGTCGATTGCACTTGCTTTAAAGATAATCTGACTGTTGTAGAGGGAGATATGTGATAAATAGTGTTAGGGTAGTCGTGTTCGTTAGGGTTAGCTGTGCGCGCAGTATCGCGCCGCTAAGGGTTAGGGTTACAGGGCACAGCGCGTTAGGGTTAGATAGGGTTCGGGGTAAACACCAAAAAGCAACGTTAATCAAGGTACGCCAGATTACTATAGCAACACCGCACACCCAGCAGGATCGTACAAGTTGCAGTAGCACCCACATAGCACGTAGCGCATTTATTTATAGAACAGACATTAATAGCATGGATCAATTTTACGCCATATTTGAGTATTTGCCTGCACATCGCATTGCCGTGTGCAAGCATTACTAACAGGGCATTGTAAAGTCCTACTGACGATTCGGCTGAACGTGACGCAGCTGGCGCACTACCCGGTAATCCTAGGAATGCCCTAGCTAAAGCAACATGACCCGAAGATTGGCTTCGCGAGCCACACGTTGACGTTTGAGAGCGAGTACTGCCAGAAACACTGCAACACGCCTGGAAGGCCAAACAAGATCCACGCTCTGCACGAGCTCCCGCCAAAATCCCGCCCGATTAACCTGCCCAACTGCCTAAAGCTGCTAAGGAATCAAGATATCGCGAAGGTATCGCTAAACGCTTGCGCTGCGTACGCCCGAAGAAACTACCGTATGTTTACGATCACGATCGAACAGATAGATCGCTATCTGTCCTAGCCTGACACGCCTAAGCTACTAGACCCTAAGTCCCTACTGCCAGAGGAGATAAGGGACTTCTAGGACGTCTTCTCGCCCAAAGAAGCGAAGAAGCTCCCTCTACACCGCTCCCACGACTATAACATCCGCTTGCTTAATAGTAAGACGCCGCCTTTTAGGCCGCTGTACCCTATGTCCTAAGAAGAACTTAAAGCCTTAAAGGAATAGCTAGAGGAGAACCTGCAGAAGGGCTTTATCCGGCTAAGCTCTTCGCCTGCCGCCTCGCCTGTACTATTTGTTAAGAAGCCAGATGGAGGCCTCCGGTTCTGTGTCGATTACTAAGGACTAAACAATATATTAGTAAAGGACCGCTACCCGCTTCCGCTCGTGAAAGAAAGCCTAAACAACCTAAAGGGAATGAAGTACTTCTCTAAGGTTGATATTATCGCTGCCTTTAACAACGTACGCATAAAGGAGGGCCAGGAGTATTTAACTGCGTTCCGAACTCGATTTAGCTTGTACGAAAGTCTAGTAATGCTGTTTGGCCTATCAGGAGCACCAGCTACTTTTCAGAGATTTATTAACGATACCCTAAGGGAATACTTAGACGTTTTCTGTACTGCCTACCTAGACGACATCCTAATCTACAGCCGGACTAGAGGAGAACACGAGAAACACCTGCGCCTAGTACTAACTGCACTGCGAAAGGCCGGGCTGTACGCAAAGATCTAGAAGTGCGAATTCTTTAAGGAAGAGACTACCTTCCTAGGCGTCATTGTCGGACGCGAAGGGATTTGTATAGACCTAAGGAAGATTGAGACAATACAGGAATGGAAAACCCCGTCCTGCCTAACTGACGTACAAGCGTTTATCGGGTTTAGCAACTTCTACCGCTAGTTTATACAAGACTTCTTGAAGATTATCGCTCTGCTAGTTGCTCTTACGGGAAAGGGTGTTAAATTTGCCTAGAATAGTGACTGCTAAAAAGCCTTCGACCGTCTAAAAGCTGCGTTCACCGAAGCCCTAATTCTAGCCCCGTTCGACTAGGAAAAGGAGATTATCCTAGAGACGGATGCGTCTAACTACGTCTCCGCCGGAGTACTATCCCAGTACGGAGACGACGGGGTACTGCGACCTGTAGCGTTCTTCTCGAAGAAGCACTCAACAACGGAGTGCAATTATAAGATATACGACAAAGAACTGCTCGCAATTGTGCGCTGCTTTAAGGAATGGAGACCTAAGCTAGAAGGAACCGCATCGCCAATTAAGGTTATTACAGACTACCGTAACCTAGAATACTTTACAACTACTAAGTTGCTAAATCGACGACAAGCCCGCTAGTCCGAATTCCTGTCCCGCTTTAACTTCCGGATTACATACTGCCCCAGCAAGCTAGGTGCGAAGCCTAACGCGCTAACCAGGAGGTTAGAAGATCTGCCTAAGGAGGGGGATGAACGCCTACAGCACTAGAGCCAAGTAGTGCTAAAGAAGGAGAACTTCGATCTGCCTCCAACCCCGCCAGACACGCCCGCTACAACCCCCGTACTAGCCGCCGCCCGCCTTGCTAACGTACCGCCAACACCGCCAGCTTCCCCAAAACCTAAGAAAAGAGTCCGCTTTGCCGTCGACCACCTCGTCCGCCTGTTCCCGATTACGCGCGCCCGTGCTATAGGAAGTCCAGAACGAGCAGTGCCAGAGCCAGCCCGCCTAATACTGCCACCTGAGAGAGCTACACTGCTACTACCGCCGACTATAAAGGACCTGTTCACGAAGGGATATCAGAACGATGAGGAACTAAGTTCTATCCTAGAAGCCCTCCGTACTAGACAGAGTCGTCACAAGAGGATTACACTCGCCGAGTGCGTGGAGCGTGAAGGCTACCTGTATTACCGAGACCGCCTGTATGTGCCTAACGACCCTGAGCTATACGCCGAATTGCTGCGTATGTACCACGAGAGCCCTGTGGCCGGCCACACAGGCCGGTCGAGAACTTACGAAGCCCTGTCCCGGGAGTACTACTAGCCCGGCATGCTAGACTACGTCGAACAGTGGACCCGGAACTGCCACACTTGCAGACGAACTACGGCATCTCGAGAAGCGAAACAAGGAGTCTTGAAACCCCTACCGATACCTGACCGAGCCTGGCAAGACCTGTCAATGGATTTCATCACGCATCTGCCTAAGAGCAATAGATTTGACGCTATCTTAGTCGTAGTAGATAGACTTACTAAGATAAAGCACTTTGTTGCCTGCCAGGGTACCTGCGACGCCGAGGAGGTATCGCGCCTATTCACGAAGTACGTCTAGAAGCTACACGGCCTCCCCAAGACTATCGTATCAGACCAAGGACCACAGTTCGTATCCGAGTTCTAGAGCCACCTAACCCGACGCCTAGGGATTCAGTCCCTCCTGTCTACTGCGTACTACCCAGAAACTAACAGGCAAACGGAGAGAGCGAACTCCTTCCTAGAGCAGTACTTGCGAAGCCAAGTCTCGTACCTGCAGGATGACTAGGCGAGATAGCTACCGCTAGCTGAATTCGCGGCGAACAACGCCAACAACGAGAGCACCCGCACAACGCCGTTCTTCGCGAACTACAGCTTCCACCCCCGCCTAGGATTCGAGCCTGTTAAACCAAGCCAACAGCTAGCGGCGCGAGACGCTAAAGATCTAGCCCTAAAGATGAAAACCGTCCACGAGTACTTGCGCTCCGAGATCTGTGTCGCACAAGCTCAGCACGAGAAGTACGCCAATAGGAAACGCAGACCTGCCCGCCAGTTCTTCGAAAACGACCTAGTTTAGCTCGACGCCCGGAATATCAAGACTGCCCGCCCGCAGAAGAAGCTAGACTAGAAGTTCCTAGGACCCTACAGGGTCACCAAGGTCGTCAGCCCGTATGCTTACCGCCTAGAGCTACCTGCCTCGATGAAGATCCACCCCGTGTTCCACGTGAGCCTGCTCCGCCCAGCTGCGACCGACCCCCTGCCGGGGCAGCGACAAGACCCGCCTCCTCCTGTCGAAGTCGAGGGAGTCGAGGAGTGGGAGGTCGAGGACATCCTAGACTCCCGTTGGGACCGCCGCGGCCGTGGAGGCCGGCCACGACTGAAGTATATAGTAAAGTGGGCTGGTGTCAGATGAAGTAAGCGACACTGCATCGTGGACGGTATCACCTATGTATCACCTAGGTATCACCGATGTATCAGGTTTATGTTCAAAAAGGAGAGAGAACAGACCAACGAAAAACAACAATAATCAAGACATAATCTATCATCGCAATTATCAACTTCTCCTGAGCTCATTTTTTAGCATATTTTATCTGACAGCTGGATACGACGAGCCTACTGAAGTACCAGCCGATTACGTCGAGAACGCCCAGGAGATTGTCAAAAACTTCCATCGCCGTTACCCAGACAAGCCCCGTTGATCGCGTCGTCGGAGCTCCGCCTAAGGAGGGGAGTACTGTCACGGCGCTGACCTAGATAGCCTATTAGAGCGCGCCAAGCTGCTAAGCGAGCAGCTGCGCGATCGCTGAAATTCCTGCGCGAACGCGCCCTGTCGTACGCTCCTTGAGCTACGTCCTTGTCCTAGCCTGACCTAGTACTGTCAGCTATACGTAGTGAATACACCGATCACGTGCACCTATCTTCCCTGCCTGCCGTCCCCGTGACACTTGCCTATTGTGATATCACTATAGCACTTTAGCACAATCAGGCTGCCCCGCACTAGCTAGAGCCTGGCTGGTGGCTCAGCTGGTCCAATCAGTAGCCCCGGCTAGACTGCTTAGTAAACCAGCTTCAGCTGCTCCAGCTGGAAGCAGATTATCCTAGCCAATCAGCGAAGGGTACTATTGCGCTAATCTCGGCTGATATCACTTTTGCTATCCTGATATCACGATAGGCAAGTCTGGGGGAGATGAGGATGGTGGATTGGGGAAGGGGCAGAGTGATGGAAAAGTGAACGGGAGGTACTTTGGGAATGAGAGAGTGACCGATAGGAGGTGGGGGAGGGCGAGGAAGTGGTGGGAGAACTGTGAGGAGGGTGCCGACCCCGCGGCTGCCTATTTGTCGATTGGACGCCTCGCAGCTCAGCCTCATGCAGGCTGCTACTTCCTTTAAAAAGCAACCTGAGCATCTCAGCGTCCTCACGTCTCCTGCCTCACACCGTCTTTTCTGATCTACTCGCTGTGACTACACTATTACCAATGTCTAGTTCGCCAGAAAGCAGGGTAACCTCTGCACCTTCCTTTGATACCTTTTACTCACCTAAGAACGTATCTTTCTACGCATCTAAGCCTTACACGTCTCTCTCTCGTCACGATAGAGAGATCCGCCTTATCAGGGTCTTTCCCGGAGCCCGCGACGATCCAGTTGTATGCGAACTTCTTCCGCCGGAACCACTTCTGACGGCCAAGTATCTTGCCCTCTCTTACTGCGCCGGCGATCCGAGTGTGACATCACCCATAACTGTCAGCGGCCTGCAGTTCAATGCATTTGCCAGTCTCGAAGCTGCGCTGCGCAGGTTGCGGCTGTCACCAGATGATTACGACGAGGAACGTCCCCCTGCACTTCTGTGGACAGACCAGATCTGCATCGACCAGAGCGACCCTTCTGAACGAGCGCATCAAGTAGGACTTATGCGGGATCTCTACGGAAGGGCTGGACGAGTCATGGTGTGGCTGGGTGAAGAAGGAAGAGGAGGAGCCGGACTACAGTGGTTGGACGGTCAGTACGGTAATATTGAGCACATTGTTACCGACATAGACCTGGAAATCAAGAACCACGACGACGAGGAGACATTGGGTGCTATTGACTATGTATCCGACTTGCTTGGAAAAACTTTGGCGGAAGAACACTTCGAAGACCCGGAACTCATCGAGGCGTGGATGGGAGTCCGGGATATCGTATTCAGTCCGTGGTGGGGACGCTGCTGGGTGGCACAGGAGCTCATTGTTTCACGCAACGCTGTGATTATGTTTGGAGATGTGACCATGTTCTGGGACGATTTCAAAGTTGCATACACTGTTGTCCGCTCTTTCGTGCGGGCTGTTGCCAGAGATTTGCTGACTCAGTCTCGCGATGTCCCGTTTTCGGAACAAAAAGTGGAACACTGCAAGAGCATGATTGGCAATTGGAAGACCGACATCGACTTTATGATCGATCAACAAACTGAATGGATGAAGGGCAATTCTATACCGATGAAGATACTCCTGCGGCACGCAAGGCACGCTCAATCTTCGGACCCCAGAGACAAGATCTATGCATTTCTTGGACTAGGGAAATCAGGCTACAGTATCATTCCGGACTATGACAGCTCAAACTCCGTCACCGATGCCCACTGCCATGCAACAAAGCAAATCATACTGTATGACGGGGATCTCGGAATGCTGAATTTCGCACAGAACCACGACACGAGTCCCCCTGATCTGCCATCGTGGACTCCTTTTTGGTGCTTACCCAATGATCGCTTGTCTATTACCGTAGACCAATTCCACGAGTATGATGCTTCTGCGTCTCGTAGAGCAATCGCATCGTTTCATCCTGATGTAGAGGGCCGACTTGACCGCGTCCTGAGAGTGGCAGGCGTTGTCATCGATCAAGTAGCCACTGGCACAATAAAGGTTCGGCGTAACGGAGGACACGTCCGTGAAGACTTGAATGGTTGGCTCTCAACGATCGACATAGACCTCGACAACCCCTCGCACACTTCCAGGCTTTACTTTACCGGAGAAAATATCACGGCTGCCATTCTTTCTACTATGCATCTTGGTCAACAGGAGCTGAGTGAATCAAGCGAGAGCGTGGACGAGTTTGAAGCGAAGCGTGTGAGAATACGAGCAGAGCATCAGAATAGACGTCTTCAAGAGGTGTCAACTGACGAAGAGCGTTGCTTCTTCTTCAGCCCAAATGGATGCATTGGGATAGCCAACGGCAAGCCTTTACACACAGATGTTCTGACCGTGCTCCTCGGTGGCACAATGCCTTTCATTCTGAGAAAGATTGGTAACCAATACAAATTGGTCTGCGAAGCATACGTGCACGGCTTCATGCATGGGAGAGCTATCGACATGATAGATCGCGGCGAGCTTAAGCTGCAGAATTTCGATATCATCTGAATTGTAGCCAATATTCAGCATTTCCAACCAACGCCTCAGGGCAAACACTATTTAGTCATATCGCAAAAGGATCCAAACCAACTTCATGCCACAGAAAGAGAGCACTTGCTGTCCTGCAAATTCTCGGTGTACTTCGTAGTTAAGCTTATAACTGTAAGGGGCTACGCTCAGGGAGCTATCGCACAGGTATACTGGAGTTGTATTCGATAGAGAAGAGAACTACAGGTAGCTAGGGTTCTGAAGGTCGTTTAGGGGGCGGCGGCTCGGGATAACCTTCCGCCGGGCTCGCTTGCACAGAATCCGGGTGCTCAGGGGGGGCACCCGGAATCTGTGGACAGTGCGCCTCGCGCACGTGACCGAGATATCATCGAGGACTCACCAACTGGGCTCCAGCCCATCACATTCCAGTAAACTTCGCAGGCTGGTCCAGTTAGGTTCCCGCAGGCCGATAGCTCTAAAATTTAGATATGTTAATTAGAGCGCTGAGTTGCACGTTGACACGAATTTGCAGCCCTGCAGCTAATAGGGTTGATAGTGTTAGGGTTTCGTGTTCGGAGGTTAGGGTTAGGGTTATGACGTCGCGA